>NC_092278.1:34962100-35052100 GCF_036320965.1 Panulirus ornatus
AATGGGATGAGAAGAGCAATGGTAATAGAAACTCTGAGCATAAGGAAATACTGATGAGTCAAAGAGAAATACCTCTTAACTTTTCATGTGCCTAGGGAGGCACAAACAATGTCATCCGTAGACATAGTCGATGTGCCATCGATGAACCGAACCAGGGCATGTGAAATGTCTAGGTTAAACCATGAAAGGTCTGTAGGGCCTGGATGTGGATAGGGAGCAGAGGTTTCGGTGCATTACACAGGACAGCTAAGGAATGGATGTGGGTGGATGTGATCTTTCTCTATATGTTTCCTGGCACTACTTCACTGTCATACAGGGTGGCAATACTGTTTCTCGTGGGGTGGAATGGCACTTGGAAATAGATAAAGGTAAATAAGTATGAATATGTGCATGTGTATATATATGTACATATGTATATATCTGGCACAGGGTGGGGAAGGGGGCGAAGGTTCTGGGAGCAATGAAGAATGTGTTGAAGAGAGATGGTTATCTTGGAGAGCAAAAATGGGTATGTTTGAAGGAATTGCAGTTCCAACAATGTTATATGGTTGCGAGGCATGGGCTATATAGATATGGTTGTGCAGAGGAGGGTGGATGTGCTGGAAATGAGATGTTTAGAGGACAATTTGTGGTATGAGGTGGTTTGATCGAGTAAGTAATGAAAGGGTAAGAGAAATGTGTGGTAATAAAAAGTGTGTGTTTGAGAGAGCAGAAGAGGGTGCATTGAAATGGTTTTCGGTCACATGGAGAGAATGAGTGAGGAAAGATTGACAAAGAGAACATATGTGTCAGAGGAGGAGGGAATGAGGAGAAGTGGGAGACTAAATTGGAGGTGGAAGAATGGAGTGAAAAAGATTTTGAGCAATCAGGGCCTGAACATGCAGGAGGGTGAAAAGCATGCAAGGAATAGAGTGAATAGGAATGATGTGGTATACCGGGATCGACGTGCTGTCAATGGATTGAACCAGGGCATGTGAAGTGTCTGGGCTAAACCATGGAAAGTTCTGTGGGGCCTGGATGTGGAAAGGGAGCTGTGGTTTTGGTGCATTATACATGACAGCTAGAGAGTGCATGTGAGTGAATGTGGCCTTTGTTATCTCTTCCTAGTGCTACCTCGCACGCATGCGGGGGAAGGGTTTGTCATTTCATGTGTGGCGGGGTGGCAACAGGAATGAATAAAGGCAGCAAGTATGAATTATGTACGTGTGAATATATGTATATGTCTGTGGATGTATATATAAGTTGAAATGTATAGGAATGTATATGTGTGTGTGGACGTGTATGTATAAACATGTGTATGTGGGTGGGTTGGGCCATTCTTTCATCTTTTTCCTTGCGCTACCTCACTAACGCGATAGACAGTGACAAAGTATAATAAACAAATAAATAATTTTTTTTTCAGACATATTCGCCTTATCCCACATTGGCGAGGTAGTGTTAAGAACAGAGGACTGAGCCTTAGAGGGAATATCCTCACTTGGCCCCTTTCTCTGTTCCTTCTTTTGAAAAATCAAGAACTCCATCCAACTTGTTTCAGCTGGGCACTGTTTATGGGTAAATGGCTAACTGCCAGTTCACAGATTTTTTTCTTTTATCATTTCTTTATAGTAGCTGACATGGTAGAGACAAAAGCATGCTCCAGTCATGACAATCTCAGATAAAAGGTAAGATATTAGGTATAATAAGAAGGAGCAGAAAGGATCAATTTGAACTCCTTAGGTGTTTATGCACCCAGTTGTTAAAAGATGAAAAGGTTATAGGCAGGGAGAATAACAAAACATCATCATCACTGTATAAGGAAAGAAAGAGGTGTAATGATGACCAATCCTCATGTGGCTGGTTTCTAGACATATACCGTGGGAAGAAGTAACCTGATGTGAGCTACAGGTCCTGGTCACAGGGATTGGGGCACACAGTGGAGTGAAAATGTGTGGATTTTTTCCATTTTCTAAATACCAATTATTAAGTAAATACTAGGGGCAATAATGGCCGCTGGCTGACTTCCTTGAATCAGATAAAGATCTTTATGTACAATTTGTCCTCATGGTACTCTAAAGCTCTTCCAAAAATTATAGAAATTACTACAATTTCTGCACTATAAAATAAAAAAACACTGCCTATACCTATCAAGTGGAATGGTGAGATACTAATTTGTTAACTAAAATGTCCAAGAAAAATACAATGTTCTCCTCCAATATACCATTATCCCCCCTAAGCTTCATGCAGCACCTAAAGTCAACCAAGCTACATTCTTAATGGTTCAAGGAATGATCTAAAATAGAAAATGTACTTACCTAGGTTCAAGGTGACTGGATGTAGCATTTTGACTCAGGATGGAGGAGAGTGGGCACTGGTACCCATTTTCTGACCAGTAAGTACTGTTCATAGCAGTGTTGCCATCTTGTTCAATGACTCTGCAGTTCTGTAATCCCAATTGAAAATCAATCATGCTGTGATTAAGCTCATCATAGCACAGCTTACAAAACAGTATTATAAATTCCCCTAAAACCAACATGGATAAAGAAATATTCAGTAGGTAGTTCATGCCCCCCATAAAACTAAAGCTGGAATATGCTTCTCAAGTTTGTTCACTGCACTTAAAGAAACACAAAGCACCAACATGAAAGGTCCAGAGGAGGACAACAAAGACGGTACCAGAAGTAAGGAAACCGGGTTACAGAAAAGAGTCAGATGCCTTAAATTTGCCGCCATGGAAAAGAGAAGAGTGAGCAGCACCTTTATCACAAATTCTTAAACCAGACTGATGAAGCAGGTAGTGAAGTTCTTCAAAAGGTGCAATGACAGAACAAAGAGAGAAAAGCATGAAGTTAGAGAAGAAACTCTAAAAAAAAAAGATGTAAAGGAGTCCTTTTAAGTACAAGAGTGGCAGGTGAATGGAACAGACTAAATGAGGAAAAATAAATACAGATATCAAGAAGTTTAAAAAGTATAATATTAGAGTAAGTTCAAAAGATAGGGCCCAAAAAATCAAATATCTCTCTTGTACATTAAAAACAGGCAATCACTACAGCAATAAGAGAGCATTTCCTGTGCGATGGATGGTAACTGTTAAACAAATGCATCTACACTTCCAAGGACAAAAATCTCATCTCAGTATCATACACTAAACATCTATGGATGCAGATTCATTATGATTTGGATATGAATTCATATCACCAAAACCTGTTTCTGTTAAAAGGTCCATATATGAGTGTCATAACAAAGTATCAACCATTTGCTGAAAGCTGAAGCACAAAAAAGAAACATTTAGTTTTCAAATATAACATGTCTCTAAAATTACCTGGGAATTGATGGATGTAGTATATGTATAGGGATCCATTATAAGAAACTCTGGAAAGATCAAGTGGTCCCGTCTTTTCACTGCAGACCCATTTTCCAACCAAACAGTGCGTTTGATGTGAAAACACAGACAATCTGGAAGCTGATATTGTAAAGAATTATACACATTCCAAAATCATTTTGTTCAAATTGAAAAAATAATAAAAAAGCCACTCACACTATATAGTTCCAAGACACAAATACCTAAAATATATAGGTGTTACTGAATTCTGCCTACAAATGGCTACACCACAGGTGAAAAGTTACATTTGATTTGTATGTTTCATCATCAACAGGCAGAAAGTGGTACAGTCCTACTGAAGATTTTCTTCCTCCAAAGAAGCCCATTTCCACACCTACGTGGTGTGCAGCATTAAAGCTGCTGAATTCCGATAAGAGGGATACTAGGGTCACATAATAATGATATATCAAGATACAATATTACAATGCCAAAATTGTTTCAATTCTGAAATTGCCATTTAACTTCTCTATAAAGTTTGTCGGTAAATTCAGTAGAATGGATCAGTTCCATCCACTGCAATATGACTCTTACAAGGTGTGGAATGACTTTTTCAAAACCTACTCGGAAGAACAGCCTTTTTATGTGTTTTAAAACTGGAGCACAATCTTATCTAGAAATTGGTGCCCCTGCTATGACTGACCCAGCCTATATATTGTTTGTGCATCGTTCGGATCCAGCAGTCAAAGAAGAGTCTGTTTCAGAGATTTCTGATGAAATATCAACCTACATGACAAATAATCTTCCCTTTTGATCTCTACAACACAGTCTATTCTTGGTCTATCTTTACAACCGTGGTTCTTTCACCTTACGCAATCTTTGGCCTGGGCCTACAATACGAATTTGACTGGTTAAACATTCTATCTTCCTTTGAAGTGACCTCTGAAGAGTCTACTTTAACCTTTTCACTGTGTAAAGCAACATTTTCCTGTATACAGCAATTCTGCTCCATGGCCATGAGAAATGTTTCTCTCTTCTGCAATCTATCTATCTATTTCTCTAATGTCTGTTCCCTCTGGAAACTTTTTCAAAGGGGTGGCCACAGCAAGATGTCTCCACATCTGATGAACTCCGGTGCTGCTTCTTAGCCTTCAGTGCTTCACCCTTTCTAGGCCACTAGCAGATGGCAAAAATCTAGTGTAGGGTTTCCAGAGGCTCCTATCAAACATCCCTTTTCACTACTTCTACCCTATGTTCCAACATCCTATTTCTAAATAATACTCCTGCCAAATGTTCCTATCTACTACTTCAAAACAATGTTTCTATTAAATGCTCTTGCCTAATGTTCCCACCTATCACTCGTATCTATTGCTTCTTCCCACCTATTACTTGTATCTATTGCTTCTTTCCACCTATTACTTCTATCTATTGCTTCTTCCCACCTACTACTTGTATCTATCACTTCTATCATTTTACCAAAAGGCAGGGCAAGCAAACAGTGCTCGCCAGACGAAAATCTAGAATTAAGAAGAATGAGTTGTGTGAATTGTGTTGTCAAGTAAAAACAGAAGGCTAGCAGTCACATGTAGGAGAAGCTGAGAAATAAGGACATCTACCTGAGGCAAAAGGAGTGCAACTTTATAACCTATGAAGTGCTGGCTCACTAAGCAGCAGTCACTAACCCTCCTAATAACCAGGAGGATAGTACCAGAAATATACCTCCCTGGTTGGTGGCTGGGTACCAACTAATACCTTACCCTCTTCTACTGTGAGCAATAACTCTGATCATGAATTGACAGCCAGACATCATGGGAGGTAATCACAAAGGTAAAAATGAAAATGTATTTGATACACTGCTTCCATACCATCCATCCACAAAGATATGACTGCTATGTATTTTCTTTGTTGACACTATAAACAGAAGTTTTCAAACAACATCAACATATATGCAATATGTGAGCTTTACATAAAGTGACAAACCTGATTATAAGGATGATGAACCTGATGCAGGTTTACAGGTTACATTTTACATTCATACTGATTTGTTTTTACAGCTTTTTCAGTAGTTCTGGCCTTATCTGAACTACCCACATCACTTTATATACACATTTTCAAACTTATAAAACTTCTTTTCACAACTTTTACATAAATCACAACAATCTCTTTCTAACACCCTTTAAATCACAGCAATCTCTTTCTAACATAACCTTTTCATAGCTTGATGACTTCATGGAACTTTTTAGAAAATGATTGGGAAATCTAATTACATGGTCAAAGGGTTAAGGACTAAAAGAATCTGACCATCCTGGCCCAATCCTTTAGAAACATTTTATTTTTAATACAGTAAAACTCTAAATGCAAGGAAAAGCACTATCAAGACTTCTAACATCCTTCAATAATTGACAAACAAGCTACAAAATTTCATGTTGTACAAAGTTTTCTTCAGCTTACAGGAATTCCTTTGCCTTCTTTCTTTGGAAAACCACTTTACCAGGGATTTAGAGCTTCTCCCAGAGATTAATATCACCAGCCATTGGTATGAGGATTCTAACATGCAACTCTTCCTAATCCAGACTTTACTGCTTCTTTTCATTAGCTTGAAAGCTGACCCCAGTGTGCAAAAATGTTCCAATTCACCCTATTCTGTGCATGCTCAAGCCCCAATTACTCTAAATCTTTCACTCCATCCATCCACCTCCAATTTGGTCTCTTTGTTCCTTCCACTTCGGATGTGTATCCTCTTTGTCAACCTTTCCTCACTCTTCTCTCCATATGTAAATAATGTATTTTATGATAAAAGCTTTCCTCTCAGATATAACTGGTTTGTATATGGAAAGACGGATCCAAAAGCATGATGTCCATCAATGACATACTAACAAACCATACATGCAACTATGTTGAGTAGGGTCCATGTAACTCTTCTTTTATAATACAAGGTCAAAGGCATATTTGATGAATTTCAACATTTTCTGAGAGACTCAAGGGCACAGATCATCAGAGTATATCTTAGCATCATGGCCTATCTCAAAATCAAGATGCATCTATCCTGATTACGAGGCATGGGTAGGTCCATGGATTAGGAGAAAGAAGTGAGGAAAATGAATGTACACAAAATACAGGAAACAGCAGTAAATGAAAGACCAAGAGGTTGAAAGCTTACAACAAGAAGGAATCAATCAAATAAATTTTGCCTAATGGGAATACTGGAGTAAAGTTATCAATATGTACAAGACCAACCTACATCTATATAAGAGTATGAAAAAGAAAATAATGCACTTACTTTTCCAATTGTCAGTTGCTTAGTAAATATAGTCTTAACATTGGACCCAGCTTTCTTTGTACACCCATCACAGGTTACATCTGTTACTTTCTCTTGCGTAATGTATGAATCTAGGAGTTCTTGCAATGTAACTTCTTCCCATGGAAACGATGGGAGTGAAAGAGAGAGTGACTCAAAACTTGTCCACTGTGCTGGATTCTGAAAAACATCACTATTCTAAGAATGTCAATTATCACATCTACAGTGTGCTTAAACTATCTATTTATTTCGTTTTGCTTTGTCGCTGTCTCCCGTGTTAGCAAGGTAGCGCAAGGAAACAGACGAAAGAACGGCCCAACCCACCCACATACACTATATATACATGTCCACACATGCAAATATACATACCTATACATCTCACCGTATACATATATATACACACACAGACATATACATATATACACATGTACATAATTCATACTGTCTGCCTTTATTCATTCCCATCGTCACCTTGCCACACACGAAATAACAACCCCCTTCCCCCTCATGTGTGCGAGGTAGCGCTAGGAAAAGACAACAAAGGCCCCATTCGTTCACACTCAGTCTCTAGCTGTCACGTAATAATGCACCGAAACCACAGCTCCCTTTCCACATCCAAGCCCCATAGAACTTTCCATGGTTTACCCCAGATGCTTCACATGCCCTGGTTCAATCCATTGACAGCATGTCGACCCCAGTATACCACTTCAATCCAATTCACTCTATTCCTTGCACGCCTTTCACCCTCCTGCATGTTCAGGCCCCAATCACTCAAAATCTTTTTCACTCCATCTTTCCACCTCCAATTTGGTCTCCCACTTCTCCTCGTTCCCTCCACCTCTGACACATATATCCTCTTTGTCAATCTTTTCTCACTCATTCTCTCCATGTGACCAAACTATTTCAAAACACCCTCTTCTGCTCTTTCAACCACACTCTTTTTATTACCATGCATCTCTCTTACCCTATTATTACTTACTCAATCAAACCACCTCACACCACATATTGTCCTCAAACATCTCATTTCCAGCACATCCACCCTCCTGCACACAACTCTATCCATAGCCCACACCTCGCAACCATACAACATTGTTGGAACCACTATTCCTTCAAACATACCCATTTTTGCTTTCCAAGATAATGTTCTTGACTTCCACACACTCTTCAAGGCTCCCAGAATTTTCGCCCCCTCCCCCGCCCGATGATTCACTTCCACTTCCATGGTTCCATCTGCTCCAAGATATCTAAAACACTTCACTTCCTCCAGTTTTTCTCCATTCAAACTTACCTCCCAATTGACTTGACCCTCAACCCTACTGTACCTAATAACCTTGCTCTTATTCACATTTACTCTCAACTTTCTTCTTTCGCACACTTTACCAAACTCAGTCATCAGCTTCTGCAGTTTCTCACATGAATCAGCCACCAGTGCTGTATCATCAGCGATCAACAACTGACTCACTTCCCAAGCTCTCTCATCCACAACAGACTGCATACTTGCCCCTCTTTCCAAAACTCTTGCATTCACTTCCCTAACAACCCCATCCATAAACAAATTAAACAACCATGGAGACATCACACACCCCTGCCGCAAACCTACATTCACTGAGAACCAATCACTTTCCTCTCTTTCTACACATACACATCCCTTACATCCTCGATAAAAACTTTTCACTGCTTCTAACAACTTGCCTCCCACACCATATATTCTTAATACCTTCCACAGAGCATCTCTATCAACTATTTGAAGAATTACCCAAACCACACAAGCTAGAATTACAAAACTAATACATCTTATATGATTCTTCTGGTAAACAAAAACAGTGAATGTACAATACAGCATACATAAGTACAGAACATAAAGAGGTTAAGAAAGTAATATATACAGCACATACATCATAAACCAAAGAATAGTCTTTGGGGCTTGGTGTGTAAGACAGACTCTCGTTTCAGCAAAATATATATGACAACCATTACACAAGGCTGTGAGTGAGGCCACTGTTCATTAGTCCCAAGCATGACTTTACTAAAGCAGAAGAGGAAATATGGCAAAAAATATAGATGTTTACATATCAGAGACTGAGTAAAGTGTGGCATAAGGTGAAGATAAATGAAACAAGGGGACTGACAAAGAAAGGAAGGTATTGAGGAAAGCAGTGCTTACATATACAGTGAAAGTGTGTGGTAATAGGATGGTGAATGCAGGTGTATGAGAATGAGTACTGGGTAGTGGAAGGAAGAAAATGAAGAAGTTATTTTGCCAGTGGAAGAGAAAAGATACAGGTATGAATGGCATCTGCAAGGAAATAAGTGTATGTGACCAGGAGGTGTAAATGAGAAAGCAGCATGTCAAGAGGGTGGTACAGAAGCTGAAAAAGCAAACAAATGAGAGATGGAGTTAAAGAGTATCAGCAAACTTCAGAGGAATGAAGAAATGTTTTGGAAAGACAAAAAGTTTACGGAGAGAACAGATGGGAGCGTCAGAAACAGAAATAAGTGGGAAAGTGGTTACAGAAAAGAGGACATTGCATGGAAGAGGGTGATTGTGTTGGAAATGAAACTGTTGAGGTCAGTATGTGTTAACAAGAGGGTTTACTGAGTAACAAATGATAGGCGAGGGAAGGTTAAGAAGAGCATACCTGATGTAGCTAAAGAGGGTGTGCTAAATGGTTCAGACATATGGAGAGATTGATTAAGGAGAGGCTGACAAAGAGAATGTGTGTCAGAAGTGGAGGGGAGAAGGAGAAGGGGGAGACCACATGAGAGATGGAAGGACAGAGCGATAAAGATTTTCAGCACTTTGGGCCACAAGATTCAGAAGTGTGAAAGGCAGGCACAGGTATAAAGTGGACTGAACCAGGGCATATGAAGTGTCCAAAATGACATAAATGGCCCATGAACACTAAGGTATATTTACATGAAAAATATACATGCACACTAAATAGTGAATAGAGAAAGAGCATTAATAGAAAAATCATTTGACAGAAAAGGTTAGAAGATGAGTCCCCATAACAATATAACTCCCCAACAAAAATACTGATAAGTAATCAAAAGACTGGATGTTTGATGCTGTTCGAATTCATTTTTTTTTCAAATAAGCCTTTTTACTAATGGTATATTTCTGAATGACATTCATATTGTAATCTAACTGATGCACTAGCTATATACTTTCTAGGTGTATTTCCATGTACATTAAAAGAATCATTAACACAAATTTTCAAGCACGAAAGATGCAACATTTAATTTCTGAATTCTTTCTTGCTTACTTAATCTATCAACACTTTCTGTACGCACTCAGATTACTGTGACTGCTCTTGTAACTCTAACTATTTCTTGTATTTTCTTTAAATATAAAAACCTTCATACATTATAACCAAAAAACCATGCAGACTTCCTTATAATATACACCTGAAGCATTATATATGGGTTCTTTGCCATTAACTCGCATAAAGATACACAACAGACATAGTTGAGGATGGCTACCTGCAGTGCCCTACTGTGGAAGTGGGAGACATCACAAAAGATGCAAAGATATACTTAACAATGATAATGCTTACCTTATGTCCACATAGGGTGCACTGAAGCTGACTGGCCAAGTATCCCCGGAAAGGACTATCAGGCTGATCACTGTGGATCTTCCAGTAGGAATTCTCTGTGCCCTGAGTCTTTGTTAGAGCAGCACCTGTATATGATTTCTTGCTAGCCTTATTTCCATACGCTATGTCTCTATCGTTTCCATTATCATCACAATCTGAAAACATATTCTTAGCAAGTTCTCCATTGGATCTGTGTTCTTTAGAGTTTCCATAATCAATATCATCACACACAGAAGTACTATCAAAGGTCTTTTCTATGTATAATGTATCACCATTTATACTCACTAACTGTTCTTTGCTCTGCTGTGCTTCACAGTCCTGATGAGATTTAACAATAAAGCTATCCTCACAACCTTTGTTATCACAAATCTGATTGTCTGAATCAATTTCAGCAGATGAACCTCTCATAATTTGGCCGCTATTGCACTCTGAGAGAGTTTCTGTGCCACTAACACTAGCCATGTGTGATTCATCACATCTACCCTCTACAAGAAACCCATTTACTTTAGAAAATATATTGTTCCTTTCTTTAACCATATTTGCATTATTTTTCATAAATATTTTCTTCTTTATTCCACATTTTTTTCCCTTGACACTAATACCTCCAACAGTCTGTTCCCAAACATTAGCTTTTAAGACCACTCCATCTTTTAGAGAATTCATGCAGTTGACATCAATCCATGAGACATCCAGAAGTGAAGGTACACTGGTAGCATTCATCAGCTCATCATCAATAGTAGCAGTGAGCACATGGAAAAGCTCGTGTGTGTCTTGTTCCTCTGAAGAAATAACCCAACCATGACCCCTTAGAGCACTCAGCACCTCACCTGCACAGGCATTACCTCCAAGGCTCCTTTCATTATTAAGTACTGCAAAAGAAAAAATATGAATAATTGGTATACATCTTAGCATATATATAAAGACAAAAAAGAGCAAACAATATGAGTAAGAAAATGCTGATGAAAGTAAGCAAGCATGGATGAGAGACCTGTGTGATGAAATGCCCAGAGAGACTGAGTGCAAAAACGTGAAAGTAAACAAAGTTAGCAAAGTGGATGAGGAATGGGAGGCATCTAGGAAGGCAGTGCTAGCATGTGCAGGAGAACTATGTAGTATGAGGTAAGAGAGAGGTGGGCAGGATGCAACAGGTAGTGTTTGGTGGGAAGCGAAATAAAGTTGCTAGTGGGAAAAAAAAAGTGTAGAGGCAATACTTATGATTATAAGGATGGAGTGCAAAAGAATGGGAGATGTACTAGAGAATGTAGCAGCAGGTCAAGAGGAAGATCCAAGGGCTGTAAAAGAGTTGGGGTGAGTATTAACAAACTTCAGGAAAAATAAGATGTTCTAGAAGGAAGTTGATAGTGTGACAAAAACAACAGGCAAATGAGAACATCAGTAAAGAGGGCTAGAGAGGTGTTGGTTACAGACAGATAAGATGATGATATGGATTGAGTATTTTGAGGGACTGATGAATGTGTTTGATAACAGGGTAGCATATGTAAGGTGTTTGGGTTAGGGAGGTATGCAAAGCGAGTCATGGAAAGTGGTTTGGTTAAGAAAAAATAGAGGGTGAAAGCCTTGTGTAGGATGATACATGGCAAAATAACAGATGAATTTCTTCAGGAAAGGGGTAACTGTGTTGCTGATTGGTTAGTTAAGATTTTAAAGGCATGTAAGAATTATGGTGTGGGGCCTGAGAATTGGCAGAATGCACGTACTGTGCTGTTGTAAGGAGGTATAGGGAAAAAGGTGAGTGTTTGATTTACAGAGGTGTATGTTTGTTGAGTGTACCTGGTAAGCTGTATGGTTGATTAGTGATTGAAAGTGTGGTGGCAAGTACAGAGCATCAGTCTCGGGAGTATCATTTCAGGAATTGCATAGGATGTGTGGGTCAGGTCTTTTGCAATGAAGAATGTGTGAGAAATACTTATAGAAAGAAAAGGATCTGTAGGTTGTATATAACTGGGTTGATACAGATGCTTTGAGGAAGGTCTTATGAATATATGGTGTAAGAGTAAAACTACAAGAAGCAATGAGGAGTTTTCACCATGAGATTATGGTTTGTCTATGAGCTGACAGAGAGGAGGGTGAGAAGCTCTAGGTGAAGGTGGGTCTGTGGCACAGGTAAGAGATGTCACCATGGTTGTTCAATTTGTTTATGGATGGGGTGGTGAGGAACATAAATGTAAGGGTCTTGAAGAGAAGGGTAAGTTTCAGTCTGGTGGGGAAGAGGGGGCCAGGTGAGTTAGTCATCTGTTATTTGCTGATGATACAGCACTAGTGGCAGATTCAAGTGAGAAATTACAGTGGGTGTCTGAGTTTGGGAACACATGTGAAAGGAAAGTTGAGAGTACATGTGAATAAAAGCAAAGTTATTAGGTTCAACAGGGCAGAAAGACAAGTTTGTTGGTGGGGTGAGTCTGAATGTAGAAAATTTGGAGGAACTGAGGTGCTTTCAATACCTGGGAGTAGACATGGAAGTGAAGGAGAGTCAGAGTACATGAAGGAGTGAAAGTTCTGGGAGGACTGAGAAATGTGTGAAAAGAGACATCAATATCTGGGAAGGTGAAAGTGGGTATTTGAAAGTACTGTAGTACCAGCAATGTTGTATGGACATGAGGCATGGGCTATAGATGAGACTCTACGAAGGAGGATGCATATGCTGGAAATGAGATTTTTTGAGGCTAATATGTAACACATAGAGGATTAATCAAGTAAGTAATGATACAGTAAGATAGAGAGAGGTGGAAATAAGAAAGAGTACATCAGAGAGAGCTGAATACAGAGTGGTGAAATGGTCTGAAAAAACAGGGAGTGAAATGGTCTGAAGAAACAGAAAGAATGAGTGAGGTCAGGTTGAGGAATGAGGATATGTGTTTCAGAAGAGGAAGGGACACAAAGAAGACCAAATTGGAGATAAATGGATGGCCTGAACATGTAGGAGGGTTACAGATGTGCATGGGATAACAAATTGGAATGATGTCATAAACAGGGAGCAACATGCTGTCAGTGTACTTACAGTGGAATGGCTATGGACAGGAGACTGTGGTTTCAGTGCATTACACATGACAGGTATGAAATGCATGAATGAATATTCCTTAAGCTACCTTGCTAATGAGGATAATGGAAAATAAGTATGAAAGAAAAGAAAGAAAATATGCAGTAGGTAAGTATTTACTATTAAGTCCAAAGGGGAGGATGAATGGATGGATTAGATGAGGGCTGATTACAACACCAAGAATTCAAACTTAAAAAGGCCAATGCTTATTATTCACGGTCAGCAATGATATCACAGAAGCCCTTGAACCTGATCTGTAAGAGTCAATTCATAGGCTGATGGTGAAGAGGGTCTATGGAACATGAGGGTGTAGTGATAACAGCCTTTAACCTGAGCCATAAGGCCAATGGTGTGAAGAGTGTGCCTAAGATGACTGTAAGTGAAGATTGCCTCTGCTGTGACCTGAAATGAGCAGGCCAAAGACCAGTGATGTCAGGGATGTAGTGAAGATGAAGGTGTTAAAAAGATAATGAGGTAGTAAAGACAGCCTTTGATCCAACCCCCCAAGAGTGAGGTGAATCTAGGTTTACTACAGTTATGGTGAAAGTGTATTTAGTGGTGTCTCCCTCCATAAAGAACATAATGGTGAATTTTGGTGCCAAAAGGTAACACAAATGCTGGCTTCGATGATGCTAACATGGATAGTTTTTCAAAATGGGGAGGAATTAATTTGAGGGCATAACGAAGAACTGATCAGAAATAAAACTGAGAAGGAATATGTTTACAGAAATTAAATATTAAGTGCTCTCTGGGAATTGGAAAAGTTAAAGTAGACTGAACATGGCCAAATATCACACTCATCTCAACAAAATTAATTATGCCAACAGTGCTGAATTTCTAACAATATCACTAACAAGTGTTGTGCATAAAGTCCAACAGAAAATAACTAAAATCCTACACTTGACGGTACAACGTTATCAAAAAACAAATTTTCAATGAGTAAAGTAAAAAATATGCTACATTTCCACATGACAATAACCAATCATTCACAAGATAGGACAAACCATTAAAATACACACATCTGCATACTAGTACTAACATAAAGACTGTGTACTAAACAATTAAGGGGTATTAACAATAAAAGATACATAAGCATACATTAACTCTTCAAAATTTGATTTTTGGATTGAACATTGTAAATTTTATAGTAATAATGCATGCAACCGATTCTTTGACAGTAATGCGTTATGACTATTCTCTGAAATACAATCAACTATCAAAATAGCTTTCAATAATACAATCCTACATCATGGATGCTGCTCCTAAACAAGCAAATTCTGTCAAATTATAATCACATCAGTTAACAATCTACAAGAAACCTTTAAGGTCAACACATAAGTGATTATCAAATGTGGCTGAAGGTGCTGCAAATCAACAGTTTTCAATCCTACCCTTTTCTGAATTTAACAACAGTTTAGCTTTATTAAACAGTCTAAACTTATTTTGTTTGTCAATCACAAAAAATTTCCTCAATCTGGATGATACCTTTAAGTAGATTCAGCAGAGCAGACACTAGTGGAGGTGATGAGTCAGAATACTTGGTGCTGAGCCACGTGATGAACAAAGGACAAGATGCAAGTGACTGCACCAAGGCATTCAGAAAGCATGAATTGCCAATGTTTGCCAAACCAGGGATGTAATCTGCAACCAAAACAGAGAATAATTTAGAAAATCATACTGTTCACTTAGGAGACTTCTAGGCTTATACCCAGCCTGTGATGATTATGTGGGCCAGCATCCTCCTTGTCCAGAAAACCAGCAGGACAGCTTGAGCTAAGTTGTGGGGGTAGAAGATCTCCAAAGTCAGTATAAGTTTTACAGAGGTGGTCACATTAAACTACATTACTCATTAAGTACAAGTAGTCAGCAGCAAAATTTGGTAAGAGCTAATAGCCTGTAAAGGGTTAGGCACTAAAGGCTAAGAAGTGGCACAGGAATTCATCATTTATAAAGACTCTTTTGCCATGGCATCAGAAACATAAACAGGTAATACATAAGTAAGGTATTTTCAAGATGTAATCCATGACTGCCTTTCCTTGTCTCATTCAAAAATCCACCAACAACTTGCTATATTAGTGATGCCCACAGGCAAGGCCACACCAGCACATCAAAATCCCACTGAGGTAGGCTAGACCAAGAGGCTCTATGTCCCAGTCCCCTCATCGTAACCCAACCAACTTAACAAATAAACCTTATCTAACTCCCATGTAGGGAGTTCTGCTAGACAGCCAGCCAGCCCTCCCCTCAACACAACAAAAATTATAAGAATGAAGTGATCTTACATCATTAGAAGAAATATTTCCTTTAGCGACACATTATCATTTACTCTCAAGCATAGGAATGGACTCCTTACACTACAAAGTGATTCAGACCAGTGATCTGAAGAATTTCTATCTTTTATCTTATGACAACGAATAAGTGATGGGGAAAGGGCAAAGCAAATTACAGATTAGGGAAAATGTTACTGTACAAATGAGTGGAAAATATGTAGAACTCAACAGAACTTATGAAAATCTCACCTAACTTCCCTTAAAAACTAAATTTTACATTCAAATATACCTGACACACCCATGTTTTCACCATCACCCAAACTACCATAAAAATGTAAACACCGTGGACAACATGCAGCAGCTGGTAACACCATCACCCACATCAACACTACCATAAATCTCAGATCAAAGGTAGGTTAGCTATGGTTTTCATACATTCTGATGATTTCTACAAATATTTGCCATCTTCCCAGCACTCCCTACTATCACTTATCTACAATCACTGATAAAAAAGATGGTCCAAAACAAGCAGAACCAGTCTAAATCACTTCTACAGAGTGAAAGAATTTCAATGATAGACATCTCTTCAAAATAAATGCTAATATCATTGCATCATTAAACTGAAACTTTATGCAATACATCCCTTCCCTTATGTATTCTTTCAATCTTCAAAAACAGAGATGGCCATACTTCAATACCTCTCTTTGCCAGAATTTGTTGTTCTTTTAGATTCCCAGTCCCATCTAGCTTGTCTATTTCTAATATAACTGTCTATTCTGCTCATAAAAACATTGTGAAGTATCTCATTTAAAGATTACTAAAAACGGCTGATTTAACCTTATTTATCTTTTTATTACCACTGATACCAACATGTCTAAGACGCCAGCAAGATTCTACACTCTTTAGCTTGCAGTGGTCTTGCAATCTAATGTTTGACTTTTTGAGCTATGGGATACACAAGCATAATGTGTGACATGGCTTAGAAGGCAGTATGGGAATTAGAGCAGAATGTAGATTTCTTTTCTGGGGACTGCTCAATCAATTTAAATGCAGCCTGAATACCATTTAGTTCTACAGTAAAAATCAATGATTCTTAAGGGGAGTTTTGGTACACGAGACTCTTCTTCAATCAGTCCAGCAACAAGTGCGCCTTTGACACATTTTTAGCCATCTGTATCTTTTCTGTCTGCATGACCAGTTCATGCTAAAAGATTTTACTTTTTTTTGCAACAATGTTGCTTCTGGCGGCTTTTAACCAAGCCCTGCAAAGTTTAACATTGAAAACTGACTGGTGCAAGAAGAGTTCAATAAGGTCGTCATATGTTCAGATGATTTCAACAGGTTTTCCACTTACTCTGAAATCTTTAAAAATACAACATTTCCCCTGATCTTCATTGCCCTTCTCGCTACCATGATATTATCACAAAAACAATGATAAAATCACACTCTTGTCAATCTTATTACATTCTCTGCAATGTACATTTTCACTGTAAAAAAAATTTCAGAATATTGCCAAGTGTCCCCAAATTAACATATCGCTAAAATCACATCAAAAATATCATCATAATGTTTTCAGCAACCTCCCTCTTACTTGATATGGGGCCGAAGTGCTACTGGCGGCCTAGAAAACAGTTCTCCCATAGAACACCCTGAGCCAATGTTCACCACTGACCTAAGCTAAGGTTAAGGGCGAGTTTGAAGAGTATATTAGGGCATTAATTCTGCTACACTGCCATCATTACACACAGTCAGAAGCGACTATCTTCTGGGGCGCCGGTAGCACTTCGGCCCTTGTTGTTGTTCGGGTACAACCCAGAAATAAAGTCACAGGAAATGATAATCAATATCTTATAACCTTTGTATTAATGAATATAATCTTCTTGTGATCTGTAAATCTTTACCAATTCCTTTACTCACCTTTCTTTCTTCTTCTCTTTCTAATATCTGCAGGTCCTCCAAATATCACATATGCCCCAATGAAGACCACTCCAGCCAAGGCAGCTGAGGTGGTCAGAGACATGTGGAACAGCCCCACCTGAACCATCATGCAAGGCCGGGTTCACACACTCTTCCCTCCGGCCCTTACAACTTAATCCTTGAACCCTATGGTTTTCACGGATTTCACCGTCAATCCTGTCATCCACGTCATTATGCAAATGAAACGTTTCCAGCCGATAGAAATACTGTTTGTGAATAACAACATCAAGGGATTTCTTTCATGTATGATGTTGAGTTTTGATGGTTACAGACTGCTAAATGGATATTAATCCACGAGTGGTGTCCACGACCATCATTACTCCATCATCAAGCCGAGTACTACTCGGGTACATCCCCTGCCTACTGTTTTGGTCGTGTAACGTTAAAAACGGGTCACGTAATGAACATAATGGATCTTTACTTTCTAGATTTGCCTGATTTTCTGCTATAAGGTGTTCTAAAATATTCGAAACCCTTAAGTACGAAAACTTACACGTAATTTTTGGATCAGACTGTTCGTAAAAGTGACAAAGAAACCAGATTTGCTTTATGACAATAATCTTTCAGAACCGGGAGCTATGACACTTTTTATTTTTTTCATTCATACCACGCAATATTAATTCTCTAACAATAACATACAGCTATATAGGTCAAGGCTTACCACAAGCGTCATGAATCCTAGCTTTCAAATAAAATAAGGATAGAGCTTCTAAAAATACACCTCTGTCTCTTCAACCCACAGCCTACAACTTAGTCCACCGCAAACCAGTGCGTGTATACTTCTAAAAGTTCAATACTGTGGTGGTCTCTAAGATAGCTTTCAACGACCAAATATAACTTACAGTTCCTTAACATTAACCGTAGGAATATTCAGAAATGTCTTACGTACACATTCACATATGGGAAGATATGGTGGCATAACTCTAATATACGTTCAGGGAAAGCTCGTTGCCAAATATGAAGGGGAGATTAAACCTTTGGTTACCAATTCATCAACTATCAAAGGTGTAACACGAAGAGGGAATCTACATTTGGTGGACGTTAGGTCTCTAAAAGATAGTTCTGTATAACATATCATTCAAAATAATTCATGTTATTGTTACTTTCTTACCCTGGTCTTGAGTAATGTTGAACCTTAGGTGTAGTAACCATTTTGTACAGCTTGCAAGTTTCTCTGTTATGTAACTTCTGAATTTCTATATACTGTTAGCGCTCCCAACGTCATCATTAATTAGCCGTGTGAGCAGTTCGAGGTCGAGTCATACCAGTTCTGTAACAACCACTTAACTTTCTCAAAATGACGAATATTGGGTAATGATTACCACAATTTAGCAAGATAATCACTCCAGTGTTCTTCCTAGCTTTGTCTCTGGTACACAGTTTTCTTCAGGGCAAAGCACCCGTTCAACATGATAATATGTTGAAAGCCATGACACACTATTCAAAGCTTCCAATGTGTCGTCTTCCCTTGGGGTATGAATCTTTAGTAGTAAGTCCATTTAAAGTCCCGTCTCATGCACCATCTCGTAGACCTCGTCACGTATGCACGGATCGCCTGGGATTAAACCTACAAAGGTACGAATCCTACTCGCGCAAGCAGGTCCACAGCCCATCCAGCTGTTCATCCTCCCCTGGGGACTGGTGCGTGTGAATATGAATGATGACGTGATAAACATATACACAGGCAAGAGACGGGGTAACACGACTGTAAAACTTTCTTCCTGCACACCACAAAGAGTATTTACAATATTATGGCCTACGAAATTTATTTCCTCTATATCGCGTTGTACCGAACCCCATAAAGTGGTTGCTTGAGGCGGCGCTAACCTACAGTGTGGATGTAGTGCACCACCAGCTTATAATGCAACAGAAGTCGTACTCCCTAACAGAGAAGACGACTGCGTAGGTCTTCAAGAATCCTTTTGAGCAGAGACACAGTCCGAGGTAAGGCGGTCATAGGTGCTTGTGCCCAGAGAGATGAACGCTTTTCAGACAGTCCGAAAAGAAATTACGGGGAAGGGCATAGGATTAAGTAAGAGGAGTATCAGGGGTGAAGGAATGTTAGAGTCATCAAAGGTGGAGTTAGTGGAGAAACGGGAACCAAAGGGAGTTTCTTTGTCAACGGTCTACCGTCAGAAAAGGTATAGCGACAGCTGTTAGAGAAGTTTTAAGCTAAAGACCAGAAAGACCTATCAGTGGATGACGAGAAGAGGTTATCGCACTTCCTTTGAATGAAGGAACGCTTTGCATTACGGATAACGCGCTTCCTGTGATCACGGGCGGTGTTAAATACTGAATGGAAGCCAGAGGAAGGAGATTTTTCCCCAACCCTGATTCCTTGCCTGAATGGCCTCAGAACAGGAACGGCTGAACCATGGACTGAATGAAGAGGTCGTCTTGAAGGAAAAGAGGATAAAAGCCTCCAATCCCCCAAGAATAGCCTCACCTACGCGTTTGCCGGAGACAAGCATCACATAAGAGACAGTAGTTTACCCATGGGTAGTTAGAAAAGGAGTTACCCAAGTTATTCCAGACCGTTTTCTTGAGGTGTCAGTATTTACGCTTAGAAGAGGCTGCTGGAGGAGGAGGTGCCGTTAGAATATATACATTTATGAGTGTGATCAGATGAACCAATTAGGGCGAGGATGTGTACTTACAGCGGGATGGACTAGAGGTGAAAAACAGATCCAGAATATTAGGAGAACTGTCACAGCGGTCAGGAATATGGGTAGGGTGGGAGATAATTTGCTTTAAATAGTTGAGAATGGAGAACGTGAGGGCTTCAATCCCTCCACCATCCGTATGGGAGGAATTCAACCATTCCCTATGGTGAACGTTGAAATCCACCGAGGTAGAGGATCTCGGCTTGCGTGTGAGAGGATGTCATAGTCTTATGGCAGGAGTTTAGACAATCGAAGAAAGATATAAACTTTGAAGAATTAGGAGAACAGGCGAAACAGAGGAAAAGTGTGGAAGTTGGGAGACAGACCTTCACCCATATAACATCAGAGTTTAGGGACTCAAGCTCCTTGAGGCGTGCGACAGGTATGTTGATGTTGAAATAAGCACAAACACCACCTTTGAACCGAGATCGTGAGTGGAAATTATAGTTGGATATGGAAAAACGACCAGTGAGAGCATCATTAGACATCTGTGTCTCAGACAAAGGTAAGATATTAGGAGAGGGACTAGACAGATGGTATTCAACAAGGGAGAGGTCACTAGAGAGACCACGAATGTGTGTATAATGAACAGAAAAAGATGGTCTAACAGAGAGGGAAAGGTCGTGGTAGGGGCCGGTACTGCTTCTGCCAGAGCCCTCCCTCCCTCTCATGGGCAGTAGAGTCAGGCAGAAAACCGGAGATTCTTAGCACCCCATGATGCCGGAGACTAGTGGCCACAGATTTGTTGGACTGTCATGGTAGTACTTCTAAATGTTTGGGTGGACAGGAGGTGGCAAGAGTACTTAACTGAATATATATATATATATATATATATATATATATATATATATATATATATATATATATATAGGTTATTAGGTACAGTAGGGTTGAGGGTCAAGTCAATTGGGAGGTGAGTTTGAATGGAGAAAAACTGGAGGAAGTGAAGTGTTTTAGATATCTGGGAGTGGATCTGGCAGCGGATGGAACCATGGAAGCGGAAGAGGATCATAGGGTGGGGGAGGGGGCGAAAATTCTGGGAGCCTTGAAGAATGTGTGGAAGTCGAGAACATTATCTCGGAAAGCAAAAATGGGTATGTTTGAAGGAATAGTGGTTCCAACAATGTTGTATGGTTGCGAAGCGTGGGCTATGGATAGAGTTGTGCGCAGGAGGATGGATGTGCTGGAAATGAGATGTTTGAGGACAATGTGTGGTGTGAGGTGGTTTGATCGAGTAAGTAACGTAAGGGTAAGAGAGATGTGTGGAAATAAAAAGAGCGTGGTTGAGAGAGCAGAAGAGGGTGTTTTGAAATGGTTTGGGCACATGGAGAAAATGAGTGAGGAAAGATTGACCAAGAGGATATATGTGTCGGAGGTGGAGGGAACGAGGAGAAGAGGGAGACCAAATTGGAGGTGGAAAGATGGAGTGAAAAAGATTTTGTGTGATCGGGGCCTGAACATGCAGGAGGGTGAAAGGAGGGCAAGGAATAGAGTGAATTGGAGCGATGTGGTATACCGGGGTTGACGTGCTGTCAGTGGATTGAATCAGGGCATGTGAAGCGTCTGGGGTAAACCATGGAAAGCTGTGTAGGTATGTATATTTGCGTGTGTGGACGTATGTATATACATGTGTATGGGGGTGGGTTGGGCCATTTCTTTCGTCTGTTTCCTTGCGCTACCTCGCAAACGCGGGAGACAGCGACAAAGCAAAAAAAAAAAAAAAATATATGAAAGTTTTGAATAGGCGTTTAGTGCTAGCAGACAACTCATCCAACCTCAGCTTGTACCGGTCCGAAGGTTATGTGAAGCCGACGGTGCAAGCGACTAGTTAGGTGCCACGTCTGTCAGGTTCAGGCACTCCTCACCATCCATCTCGCCTTCAGTGTAAATGCAGCTAGCAGTAGCCTTCTCACAGGTGACTGGGCCTCTTTGAGTACAGCCTACCGCTGCTGCCACACGCCGTCCACGTAACCAGCCCGATCTACATCGCTTTCCGCCCCACTGGGGTCCCTGGCCGCCTACTCGCACTCACTCTGCGGGTGTAACATTTCATGACGTCCAACGTGGCCCCACACCGGCCTCTCTTAATCTTAGTTCTGCGGGGGGTTCGGAGTGGGATTTTGTTCTGTGGGCTTAGGAGTGGGACTTGGTTCTGTGGGGTTTGGAGTATGACTTGGTTCTGTGGGATTAGGTGTGGGGCTTGGTTCTGTTGGGTTAGGAGAGGGACTTGGTTCTGTGGGGTTTGGAGTGGGACTTGGTTCTGTGGGGATTTGGAGTGGGACTTGGTTCTGTGGGGTTAGGAGTGGGACTTGGTTCTGTGGGGATTTGGAGTGGGACTTGGTTCTGTGGGGCTTAGAGTGAGATTTGGTTCTGTAGGGTTTGGAGTGGGTCTTGGTTCTGTGGGGTTTAGAGTGGGACTTGGTTCTGTGGGGGTTTGGAGTGTGACATTCAGAGAAGCCAGTAGTTTTGAGACCAGAACGATTGTGGGGCAGGAGCTCCTCTTTCCCCGACCGATCCTGGGAGAACAAATAACTTCCGAAGAAAAAGAGACAATATGGATATTGATGGGGTACGAGGGACATAAAGAACCTAACTTACGTCTGCAGGTTTGGGATACAGTCAACCAGCCACAGCATGCCTGGCCCAGCAGACGGAGAATACAGGAACCAGCAAGTGTCATCTCAGTTTTAGAGAAAACAGAACCAATAACCAGTTACAAACTTCCACTATGTGTAACCAATAACCGGTTACTAACTTCCACCATGTATAACCAATAACCGGTTACTAACTTCCACCATGTGTAACCAATAACCGTTTACTAACTTTCTCCATGTGTAAGCAATAACCAGTTACTAACTTCCACTGTGTAACCAATAATCAGTTACTAACTTCCACCATGTGTAACCAATAATCAGTTACTAACTTCCACTGTGTAACCAATAATCAGTTACTAACTTCCACCATGTGTAACCAATAATCAGTTACTAACTTCCACTATGTGTAACCAATAACCAGTTACTAACTTCCACTATGTGTAACCAATAACCAGTTACTAACTTCCACTATGTGTAACCAATAATCAGTTACTAACTTCCACCATGTGTAACCAATAATCAGTTACTAACTTCCACTGTGTAACCAATAATCAGTTACAAACTTCCAGTTACAAACTATGTGTAAAGGAAATGAAATAACGTTTACATCTTTGTGCCCTTCTTGAAAAGGTTCATTGATAATCAATATCATGACATTATTTGTTTAGAAGTTCTTTTTTAATCTCATGATAATCTTCCTTATGATACTAACTGATGGTAGCATATTCCCATGCTCTATAGCTCTAGTGGTGGAGGATACTTTTGCTTTCATCTCGTTTTCTGTACCTTTATACCGCTTTTATTATCACTATTATCATCATTACTATTATCATCATTATTATCATTATTATTATTATTATCATCATCATTATCATCAAAGATTAAGTAAAGATGGCGTTGACGAGAAGAGTTTTGATAACAGATGGGAAAAGTTGGAAAAAATGATTTCTTATCTTCCCTCAAGGGATTCATATCTCAGTGACAGAGTTCTATTGTTGTTTTCCTTAGCCACGCACTCAACTTTTCCTTCGTCCTTGGTAAGTTTGGCGGCTGAGAATACCACGGGATTCTAAATCTCGTCCGACTTAGCCCTGGGGTGATGCAGAGAACAGTGCTCACCATGTGAAACCTCACATTATCTGCTGATATTCCGTAGATCACTTCTGATTATCAATCCAATGTTTCCTTCGTCTTATACTTCTAAAAGATGGCTTACAAAACATACGACAAAATGCACTACCTTGAATCTGTTTGCATTGTGAAGCTTCCTTGCCATGTCTCGGAATATCACAACAATTTGTATAAACCTCTGAATCATGAGGCAACCTTCCTTTGTTTATGGCTTATTTCTTACTCTCGTATCATGAGCCTATTGTGAAAGACATTTCACTTTTAAGTCCTGTCTCCGGGTCACCAATAAGTGAAATAAACGAGGCCCCGAACCAATGCATTATGGTACCCCTGCTCATCACGCTGAGCCAATGGGGTGCATGTTCGTTTAATATCCACGGTTGTTTTTTTTATGTGTGTCTGTGAGCCAATGAGTAGACGATGGGAAGGTGTGGTTGCAAGTGGGGTGGAGGGAGTGGAAGATGGAAGAGCGAAGATGCCAGCGGGCTGGAGGGGAGAGGATGGTGGGGGATAAGGCCACTGCCGCCTTAGGCGATATGGCAAGGTCGCCGCTCAAGGCTTTGGTCTGGCCGACGCCTCACTGCAAGGATGATGCCAATCAGGAAATATTTCAAACTTAAATTGATTCCAAAAACTATTTGCCGATGTCCGAACGCCATCCATTCGTGTCATCAGGACTCGAAAGTTATCATACAATTATGTTCATAAGACCTTGACCAAGGTTATCAAAGGAACGAGATATATGAAGATTATGGGAGAAAAAATCATGAAACAGCTGCTCACAGATATTCAAGCTATGAATTTTAAGAAGCATTTCTCTTATATCTAAGACACAACAGCCGTTTACGAGCCTGAACTGTCATAAACATCGTCTGGGGTTGGATCGTGATGAACTCAGCGGAAAACAAATACATAATCATGAGAAATAATATATATATATATATATATATATATATATATATATATATATATATATATATATATATACATACATAACCAATGTAAAACAACGCCCTTCTCTTGTCTTCAAACTCTGAATATCTTACAGAAATCTGTCTCTTATACATTAACGTTTTCCTGTGATTAAACACTTCAAGACTGGCTCTTACGGAATGGTTAAATCATTCTCCAAAAGCGGCCTGTTAACATATCGCACAAGAGATCCAGCTGACAAAAGATGAGCAAGTCACCTTAAGCAACAACATTTGACAACGGGCGGGTGATCGCTACTCACCATGACTCTCTAGTCCCCCCGGTACTCTTGGATTTAACGGAGCTGCGTCGTTTCGAAGTGCAACTCTTTGAACCTGAACGGTGCAACCCTTGGGTAGGGAAGGGCTGGCCATTGATTCGCCCCTTGAAGAGGGTCACGTTAAAAGATAGTCCATTATACCATTATACTCAGGGGTTGTACTGCCCAGCTCAAAGACCACACCGCCTTTCACGACGACCTTTTAAGTCGTGCTCAAGGGTCGTACCGTCGTGCTCAAAGGCCGCATGTCGCACTCAAGGTATCACAATGAAAATCAGTATTTTCTGTTTACATTCTAACATTCAAAATCTACACTGTGGAATTAGATTGTCTTTAAAACGGAATATATTAATATTATTTTCAAGTTACATAAATCCAAGAGTACATCCATCACACATTTCACATTATTTTCTATGTAATGTTCCTAATTCTATCTTTAAAACCAAGCTCATGAAAATATGGTCTGTAAATGTTCAATGTTAACATTTCATAATTTCCGTGGCCATAAGGCAAAATCTGACCTCCTCAGCTTTAAGTTACCCCTAAACAATAGTGAGTTGGTGTGAAGTTACCAAAAATTTAGCTCCAGTACTTTCAGTTTTGCCTAAATCATTCTAGCGCCTTCGATTCGCGTTACTGATCAAATTTCTAAAGCCACTATATACAACCCAAGTACCTCAATATTCTGGCCTCAGTACTTCAAAAACTTTCACTAACATCTATAGATACTTTTCTAACTCACCAAGATTGGTTTCGAAGATTATCGAAGAAAACGCTGATCCACCCGAAGTGATTATGAGTCTTCGACCACAAAATTCGAAAAGCTTCACTAATGTCTCTCGAGAAACATTGTTTCCCACAAAATCACAAGTCATGCTTAGTTTTAGTTGGTAAATGTCTTTGTTTCACACATGACAGAATGAAAAAGCTAGCAAGCCCGCAGCCTCCGGCCGCAATGAGGTGAACAAGCGTTCTTTCTATGCTTCATCATGTGCGGGGACTCAACCTTGAGAGGCAGGGTCCGGTAAACAGTTTATTCATAATCTCATCATCCATGTCTCTGATTGCAACTAAAATTTGCCAGCAGACACTTTCTCGCATTTATTACTCTCCTGAGGTGGAGCTCCGGCCACAGACTTGGTTCAAATGTCAACCTCAAAGTCCCATTAGTATGAAGCCCCCTCATCTTATTACTATTGAATAATATTCGGATCGAGGCCTTTTCTTCCACTGTGTTACAACCCCATTACTATGCAATTACTCGGGTTGAACTTCACATACTTTGGAGTTTGCCGAGGTCCCCTTGTAAGTTGATGCAATCCTTCTCGCTTTTCACTCCCCTAATAAATTTGGGATCATCAGCAAACAAATTCCGGTTAGTGTTCAATCCTTCTGGGATTGTTGTTTACAAAGATCATTGAAGAGCTACGGTCCCAGGAATGATCCTTGCTGCATCCCACAGGTGTGTGCGTTGTAATCTGTGGGCCCTAAGATCTTAGATGGAGGTAGGAGGAAGGAATATGGGAGGGGGGGACGCGTGAGAAGGAGGAGGAGGAGGAGGAATGTGGGGTGTGAAGGGCGGGGTGCGGCGATGTTCGCTAGGCTCAAGGCCGCAACCCAGCCATCCTAGGCTATATCACGACAGCAGTACAGAGGTAAGAGGGTTTTTTTTTATATCAGTAATGGCCGCACTTACTGTGACGTCATTTGGTATAAAAACGTCCCGGTTATTATTGCTGTGATGGCCGCATTTGTGACGTCACTGTAAATAAACCCCGTATCGGCTGCACTTTCCTTGGCGTCATCAGGTGAACAGTCTACCCGATGCTCGATATGTTTCATTGCTTTATCTCTTTAATAATGCGGAATATTTTTCAACTGAGAAAATTTACGGGAAGATCTCAATCTTCTTAAAAATCTATACATCCCTTTTTTCAAAAAAATTTACAAAACAGTGAAAAATTAGTTTCTAATATATTACAGTGATGAAATGCTACGGCGAAGGAAAGTTTAATTGCAAACTTCTACAACGTGAATAAATATTACAATAAAACGTAGACTTACTGAAAAAAAATCTCTCAATTATTAAAGTTTGACGGTTGCTCTGCCCCATGTTGGTGAAAAAATCAAAGATATCTCAGTGAATCTCAAAAGCAACATTTGTTCAAATTCACAAATGTGTACAATATACGAGAAACTAAACTTCAGAAATAACGTTAATTCCAGAAGAAAAATAATTGTCTAAATCACAGCGGGACCTTTCGTTTACGACATCGGACACGGATGAGCATGAGAAGCCTTGGTTTATTAGGGTGACTAGCCCGTGTTGTGGAACGAAGAGGAGGCTGGTCATCTTTTTCAGTGTCCCGAATGGCATGTGATAATGAGACCTATGAATACTGTGCACACGTAACCTGTCTAAAATTCCATTCTGAGTTTAAGTCACTTTTGATGTAGTAAGATGAGGTGTCAGTTCTGATCAGAATACTTTAAGTTTTTATGATTCCACTATTGGCCAGCTTCCTTACGCCCTGCACTTGGAATGGGGAAAAAAAATTATCTTGCTACAATCTAAATTCTACATACTTTCCTTGGTTACTATAAATTTTCCTCGGTATACTTAATTTCAATGCTCTGTACAAGTAATGATTATAATATTTCTACTGAATCTCCAACAATCAATTCTAAACCGTTGTGGATGGTCTTGTATCAGTACACTAAGAACATCTATTTCGATGTTTCGTCTTGTTTGGCAAATATGTGATGGTTTAATCTGCACACTTCACCTTCTCCAATTCTTAAAATGATTATTACTTAACCTCACCATATCGCGGATGGGGTCAGAATTTCTCTAGAAAATAAACTTTTGAATTCTGAACAGAATTGCACAGCTGAAATGATGTATGTATGTATGTGCACTGTAAAATCAACCTTGATTGAACGTATCGAGTGCTTATTTTTCAGCGATTATATGAGAATTTCTTTCTGGCAGCCAAATCCCCAACCCTCCAAAAATCTGACTCGGTCAATGTCAATACGTTGGCCATTCTCACACAATTTGTATCATACATCTCAAATTCACGTACGTTTATGAAACAGATTATCAGTACGCGCAAGAAATTATTAGTCCGTCTGATGTAAAGCATTTTGTTCCCAAACAGCTTAATAACTGATAAGGGACCGAAGTGCTATCGTCTGTTGTGTAAACCTGAATTAGAAGGGAGCGGCTAACATGGCGCGCTGACGCTTCCGTTTTTAAGCAAAATAGTCTGGCTATCGACTGCTCGCTCATACAATGTTGATAATTGGCCACACTGCAAGATATCAATATTCCCTTATGATACAAAGCTGGACAGTCAATATGCAAATGAACTCGAACGTCTGCAGTTCATACTGACAAACTGATGAAATGGCCTCATAAGCGGCAAATGAATTTGGACACCGAGAAGTGCAAAATATTCCGTATCGATAGCAAAGACGAAAAGACACGCTACAGTATGAATCCTGCTGAACTGCAATAGGTAAATGAGGAGAAAGATTTGGCCATACTAATCCCTGGTGACCTAAAACCAAATAAGCAGTGCACTGAACCAGTGAAGAGCGAGACCAAAATTCTGGGATTCATAGGTAGGGCCTCCGAATTTAATTAAGTCCAGGCCAATCGTCCTTACTCTACAATTCACTGTTTCGTTCCCTTTAACTTTCACCACACTGACCGAGTTCTACCGCTGCTGGGAATTCCTCCGTATTCCCTTGTATGTCTCCACATACACTATCGGCATACAGAACACGCTTGGTAAATGTCAAAAGATGTTACTAAAGACATCCGGTGAAAGTGTTATCTTTCTTTCTCTCTGACGAGATCACCTTATTCACCACAACAATACTAACAGTGTCCAAGTGTCCCAGCGTACTAGGCGGTCCCTTGATCAAATATACCACACAGCGATTAATTGGTGGGATTCAGATTCACCGAAATCTATTGAGAACTACAGCATGTGATAAGCAAAACATTAAATTTCAGATGTCTCAGAATTTAACACATGATACAGATTGAAAGTCGTTGTTTTTTCCAGCAAAGCAAGGAAAGACAATCAGAAATTAATCCCGACGAAATTTGTCATTCTTACGCTTAGTCTGTTACCCAGAATTTCTTATTAATATATATATATATATATATATATATATATATATAAGTCGTCTGAGGCACGAACACAAGCAGCCAAATGGTTAAACCGAGACAGGAAAGCACATAGACAAGAAACGAGTAAACAGGACGACTCCGTGGCAGTGCCCCCACAAGAATACAGCAGCAGCAGCAGCAGCAAGCCTCATCACAGCAACACAGTTATCACCCTAATTTGATTCATGCCTTTGTCAGCGGCTACTTTATTGTGCATCGCTAAGCTCATCCTGTGAGCGGGAGCATAAAAAGATTTCAAAGGTTACAAAGCATCTCTGTCAGACCTCAGTTGGGTAGAAACTCATAAATTGTTGCAGAACTGGTTTGTTACATAAGTTTTCAGTCTTTCACACACTACGATTACCAACAGATGCAACGAGTGGAAACTATCTTGAGATTTTCATGGGCTCTGTGTTGTGCCATTTCTTGATCTCTTTTTATGACCAATCCATTGAAAGCTCTATTTTTTCTTTCAGAGACATAATGCTCTAGTTTGTGTCCAGATCTCTGGCCACAAACTTTACAGTGTTCATGATAAACATCCCCGTTTCGGACAAAGCCTCTACAAGGCAAGCCAAAACGAGGACAGCTCAAACGTCACAACCAATACAAAGCTTAGTCCCATAAACTGATCATTTGCAAGTGATCACTTCAAACTACCACAGAAGTAGGTAAATTAATACCAAATCTATAAACGAGTACTTCCATCCGCTGTTCTCGCTGGCGATGATGAACGGGCGTTCCGCAACCACCCTTTTCCCATCCCTAACCCATGCACCATCGACTATTCTAACATCATCAATCACCATCACCACACGTGTCCCTCTGCCATCATATCCGCCCATTCCCCCTACCTCGAACACTTTTCAAATCTAAAGCACCAGTCACATTTAAGTAGCGAGTCAATCCTAGCCAACTTATCGCTTTGCCTTACCTGGACCTATGGCTTGCAGTAACTGAATCTAACTTAAGCAGCTCGTCTCCTTTCCCTACAAAGTTAAGTTCAGCACACACCAAAGCCGACGTGTGAATCACCTATGACTCACGGTACTTCTGCGAATATCAATGAACATCGTGCATCATTCCAGGACGAGGTGACGCGCCCACGCTCGACGGAAAACTCGATTATATCAGGCTTGCATTCCGCGAGGAGTGACGCTGTCATTTACAGCGTTATTTTGCAACATGCAAATATTTCGTATATACAGATGTATCTATAACTTACCTTAAAAATAATAAATTCAGTTCCTCACAAAGGCGATTAAGTAATGCCAACAAACTTTCAATGAAAGATCTTATGAATTACGAATAGACAGTACGGCTCTAGATGCTAGCTAACAAATAAGTGACCGAAAAACGAAAAATTTCACGACGGCAGACGTGAGATTCCCGTGAAATACAACAGATGACAAAAGTACACCAGACGGCAGTGTGGAAAGATAAGTCATAAAGAAGTAACAATAGATGTAAGGACTGCATGTAGCCTAAGCAATCCGTGTTGATGTAAGGGAGATAATTCATCTATGCGTCTCTATTTCTGACGTACAAAATACGATAAGTCGGATCCGAATGCATAACCAGCTCCCTTTCCACATCCAGGCCCCACAAAACTTTCCATGGTTTACCCCAGACGCTTCACATGCCCTGGTTCAATCCAGTGACAGCACGTCGACCTATTTGCCTAGCGTGACACGTCGGATCTGAGTGCACAGCCTATTTACCTGAAGCTGGGAACGAATATTCTTCTACCGTATGGACATACACAGCTCTGGGGTACGTACAGAACCCTTCTACCATGAAATATGGATAATTTAATTATCAATAAATAATATATTTACTCAGGAGCAGGGAAATGATGGACTCTCGACAAGACTGTGATTCTGTCGTTCGTTTGACGATGAAGCAGCCTTGCTCATGTAACCACAAACACGCGGAGTCCAAAAACACCAAACCTCCTCTATTCATCTATCTCTTTACATAAATATTCGGTGAACAAGATACGGTATATACTTTATTTTGAATACATTTCTTATTTCTATATAACTTTAAGAACCGTTACAAAGGTATGCTCTACCGTGATGGTTCGTAATCTACTCACAACGCACCTAGACTTGCACCTTGTTCCTCCTGCGTCTTGATGCTCTTGCCTAAGAATGGCTACCCAGCGAATTCAGTCAGCATTTCAATCGGATTTGTTGCGCAGTGCGGTACAAAACCCACACGCAGAAGCAACTTGACAATGATGTACATACCTCTGACAGTGTACACTACTCAGGTTAAACGCATGATGCATGCGGTCTAGCATACATCATATAAATGCGAGAATGTATTTGACGTGTGTGTGTGTGTGTGTGTGTGCGTGCGCGTGGGTGTGGGGTTTGTGAAGAGTCCCAAGGCTAAGAGGTCTTCCCAGGAGAGCCAGCAGAGGATAGGGAGAAGGAAAGGATGTCTCGTCTTGCTTGCTGTCCAAGGTTGCCATCCTAGGTTAACCAGAAAGGAGGCGGCATTTAACCAAAAGTCGAGTTCATTTCAGGTTAGCCAAAAGAAAAAAAAAAAAAAAAATAGAGGCGTTGGACAACCAACCACAAGAGGAGATTACTGCCAGGAATGTCCTCAAGGTCTTGCCCGTGACAAAAAAAAAGAAAAAAAAGAAAAAAAAAAAACCTGTGGTCTGTTACGAAGCCTCGCCCGCAGGACACGTTCCCAGCCAAGTTCATCATTAAACCAAGAAAAATATAGGTTTCCGGCAGGAAGTGTTTCTCTCAACTGTTTCTTTAGCCATGATAATCCTCAACTGCTGATGGTGGTGGTGGGCAAGGTCGACCTAGGTCTTCCTGTCCCATACTAGAGACATAACACATCATGGTATACTTGATTTTTTTTTTTTCTTTGAAAATATTCATAATGAAGGCACGACATTTTTTTCTTTCCGTTTTTCGGCGACGATAGATTTTGCTATAGATGCACAAACGTTCATTCTCTCTCTCTCTCTCTCTCTCTCTCTCTCTCTCTCTCTCTCTCTCTCTCTCTCTCTCTCTCTCTCTCTCCCCGAGGAGCGATGAATTCTCGAGAGGAACAGTAATTAATTTTCCGTCGCACATGCAGTCAGTGGACCACAGCTGCTGGAGGATAAATGAGTGTTCCTCGATATACTTACTTCCCACTGTGGGGCGCCTGTGGAGGTACGATAATTTCACCCGTGGAGAGTAAAAGTCGCTGTAGTCCCCTCAAGGTTATGGTTATGAATAACACTTCCATGTCACGGGGATGGCTGCTCCCGCGGGAAGGTCACAGACACCACGCCTCTCGCCGCCATCCTCGCCCCTATTTTACCTCACATACACCAATCACCACCACAACCCGTCACTCCCTGTCACTCACAGACACAACCGCCACTGCTACACAGGAGCGTCTCAACCACATGTATCCGTCGCTGGTCACCTGCATTTGTTGCTGATGACGAAAACGCCCGTCACTGATGGCGGAACTCGCGCCTGTAACTGATGATTCATAACCCTCTCACTGATGACGTACACATCCGTTACTGGCCACACACGAACACACACACACACGCCCGTCACACTGACGAAACACGCGCTTGTTACGGATGACACACGTCCGTCAATAACGGACTCAAACGCCCGTCTCTGACGAGTCGACATTGACGCTACTACACACGCCTGTTGTTGACGGCACACGCCCTCCTCATAACTACGCCGACTCATCCGAAGAACAGCTTCCCAGTTAATGTTCACTTGTACCGTAAATAAAGTACCATTGCCTTGCGCCACCACATAAATCTCGGAGATGACATTTGCTCTCTGAAATTCGGCTCCCATTTAGCTTCGTCTCAACTTGTTTTTCTAGCTAAAATGCCTTTGTTTGTGGCTTGATAAAGAAAACCTCCAGCATTTACTGATAGCCTAACATTGAAGAACGTCAGTCGATTCACACTGTAAACGCGCACTCTTAGCGTAAGTATAAATGTCTTCTGGTTATCAAGTGTACATCAATTTTTTTTTTTTCTAAGCTATACGCTTATCATCCACGACATGAAGAAATAACATTTAAAAATCTAAATGTTCATCTACATCAATAGACCAACATTGGTCTAGGCCGACGCAGTGTTCTGTCAGGATAGCTTATTTAACAAAATGCTCAGGAATATCCTCGTTCCTTATTTACGTATGATGGACAATGGGTACAAATGCCTACAGAGATGAAAAACTGAGTAAAAAAAAAAATGCAAATAGAGAAATCAAGCCTTGCGGGAACCATCATATGCATCGGTCTCATTAGCCTAGCCCGAAATAATTGTTTCTTGCTGCAAGTTCCATGCAACTTCTTTCTCCGGGTCACGTACGACATTTATTATCCCAAAATACACCGTGAAATGTGAAAACCAACTTCATGGTAAAATTCGAAAAAAAAATCTCTCAAAAGTGGAGACTTTCCGTGGTATTATATGTCATTGTTTACATTTCCATCCCGACAGTTCCACTGTTATACGAAAACACTTCCACGTCCTTGACTCTTTTACCTTTTCACCTGTGTTTATTTTCTCTGTTTCTCATATTTACCTCTGTCACGACAGTCCTGGAAATTCTCTTCATCTAGGTCTTGTTAGAGGCTTTATATGCATTATAGTGGACCTTGGAAAGACTTAAACCTGGGGTATTTCGAGCGTGGCTCTCTCAGTGAAATTCGAAATAAGAGGCAAAACAAACAGAGCCAAAATGAATTCTTTGTATCAACAACAGAAAATAAAACCAAAAGGAAACGAAATATAAGATGCTAAGCGCTTTCGCATAATTTTTTTACAATATATATATATATATATATATATATATATATATATATATATATATATATATATATATATATATATATATATATCTTTTCTTTCAAACTATTCGCCATTTCCCGCATTAGCGAGGTAGCGTTAAGAATAGAGGACTGAGCCTTTGAGGGACTACCCTCACCTGGCCCAATTCTCTGTTCCCTCCTTTGGAAAATTAAAAAAAAAACGAGAGGGGAGGATTTCCAGCCCCCCCGCTCCCTCCCCTTTTAGTCGCCTTCTACGACACGCAGGGAATACGTGGGAAGTATTCTTGCTCCCCTATCCCCAGGGATAATATATATATATATATATATATATATATATATATATATATATATATATATATATATATATATATATATTTTTTTTTTTTTTTTTTTCATACTATTCGCCATTTCCCGCGATAGCGAGGTAGCGTTAAGAACAGAGGACTGGGCCTTTGAGGGAATATCCTCACTTGGCCCTCTTCTCTGTTCCTTCTTTTGGAAAATTAAAAAAAAAGAGAGGGGAAGATTTCCAGCCCCCAGCTCCCTTCCATTTTAGTCGCCTTCTACGACATGCAGGGAATACGTGGGAAGTATTCTTTCTCCCCTATCCCCAGGGAATATATATATATTTTTTTTTTCTTTTAAACTATTCGCCATTTCCCGCGTTAGCGAGGTAGCATTAAGAACAGAGGACTGGGCCTTTGAGGGAATACCCTCACCTGGCCCAATTCTCTGTTCCTTCTTTTGGAAAAAAAAAAAAAAAAAAAAAAAAACGAGAGGGGAGGATTTCCAGCCCCCCGCTCCCTCCCCTTTTAGCCGCCCTCTACGACACGCAGGGAATACGTGGGAAGTATTCTTAATCCCCTATCCCCAGGGATATATATATATATATATATATATATATATATATATATATATATATATATATATATATATATATATCATATGCCTTCTCCAGATCCATAAATGCTACATACAAATCCATTTGCTTTTCTAAGTATTTCTCACATACATTCTTCAAAGCAAACACCTGATCCACACATCCTCTACCACTTCTGAAACCACACTGCTCTTCCCCAATCTGATGCTCTGTACATGCCTTCACCCTCTCAATCAATACCCTCCCATATAATTTACCAGGAATACTCAACAAACTTATACCTCTGTAATTTGAGCACTCACTCTTATACCCTTTGCCTTGTACAATGGCACTATGCACGCATTCCGCCAATCCTCAGGCACCTCACCATGAGTCATACATACATTAAATAACCTTACCAACCAGTCAACAATACAGTCACCCCCTTTTTTAATAAATTCCACTGCAATACCATCCAAACCTGCTGCCTTGCCGGCTTTCATCTTCCGCAAAGCTTTCACTACCTCTTCTCTGTTTACCAAATCATTTTCCCTAACCCTCTCACTTTGCACACCACCTCGACCAAAACACCCTATATCTGCCACTCTATCATCAAACACATTCAACAAACCTTCAAAATACTCACTCCATCTCCTTCTCACATCACCACTACTTGTTATCACCTCCCCATTTGCGCCCTTCACTGAAGTTCCCATTTGCTCCCCTGTCTTACGCACTTTATTTACCTCCTTCCAGAACATCTTTTTATTCTCCCTAAAATTTAATGATACTCTCTCACCCCAACTCTCATTTGCCCTTTTTTTCACCTCTTGCACCTTTCTCTTGACCTCCTGTCTCTTTCTTTTATACATCTCCCACTCAATTGCATTTTTTCCCAGCAAAAATCGTCCAAATGCCTCTCTCTTCTCTTTCACTAATACTCTTACTTCTTCATCCCACCACTCACTACCCTTTCTAATCAACCCACCTCCCACTCTTCTCATGCCACAAGCTCTGTGGAAGGTATTAAGAATATATGGTGTGGGAGGAAAGTTGTTAGAAGCAGTGAAAAGTTTTTATCGAGGATGTAAGGCATGTGTACGTGTAGGAAGAGAGGAAAGTGATTGGTTCTCAGTGAATGTAGGTTTGCGGCAGGGGTGTGTGATGTCTCCATGGTTGTTTAACTTGTTTATGGATGGGGTTGTTAGGGAGGTAAATGCAAGAGTTTTGGAAAGAGGGGCAAGTATGAAGTCTGTTGGGGATGAGAGAGCTTGGGAAGTGAGTCAGTTGTTGTTCGCTGATGATACAGCGCTGGTGGCTGATTCATGTGAGAAACTGCAGAAGCTGGTGACTGAGTTTGGTAAAGTGTGTGGAAGAAGAAAGTTGAGAGTAAATGTGAATAAGTGCAAGGTTATTAGGTATAGTAGGGTTGAGGGTCAAGTCAATTGGGAGGTGAGTTTGAATGGAGAAAAACTGGAGGAAGTGAAGTGTTTTAGATATCTGGGAGTGGATCTGGCAGCGGATGGAACCATGGAAGCGGAAGTGGATCATAGGGTGGGGGAGGGGGCGAAAATTCTGGGGGCCTTGAAGAATGTGTGGAAGTCGAGAACATTATCTCGGAAAGCAAAAATGGGTATGTTTGAAGGAATAGTGGTTCCAACAATGTTGTATGGCTGCGAGGCGTGGGCTATGGATAGAGTTGTGCGCAGGAGGATGGATGTGCTGGAAATGAGATGTTTGAGGACAATGTGTGGTGTGAGGTGGTTTGATCGAGTGAGTAACGTAAGGGTAAGAGAGATGTGTGGAAATAAAAAGAGCGTGGTTGAGAGAGCAGAAGAGGGTGTTTTGAAGTGGTTTGGGCACATGGAGAGAATGAGTGAGGAAAGATTGACCAAGAGGATATATGTGTCGGAGGTGGAGGGAACGAGGAGAAGAGGGAGACCAAATTGGAGGTGGAAAGATGGAGTGAAAAGGATTTTGTGTGATCGGGGCCTGAACATGCAGGAGGGTGAAAGGAGGGCAAGGAATAGAGTGAATTGGAGCGATGTGGTATACCGGGGTTGACGTGCTGTCAGTGGATTGAATCAAGGCATGTGAAGCGTCTGGGGTAAACCATGGAAAGCTGTGTAGGTATGTATATTTGCGTGTGTGGACGTATGTATATACATGTGTATGGGGGGGGGGGGGTTGGGCCATTTCTTTCGTCTGTTTCCTTGCGCTATATATATATGACAATCACATGTTTACCAAATGGCGTCCTAGCTTCGTCTCTTCGATGTATATCAACTGACTGTTATATTTCTCTCTTGTGTCTCCCCTGATGTGATTATTACACGAAAGTGCACTTGGGAACTTTTCGTGTTTCATTTTCCCCGTGGACTCATAGGAATATATATATATATATATATATATATATATATCATACAAAGCTCCATCAGCCAGGATCGAACCTGGGACCCCTTGTGCAAGAGGCAGGCATGCTAACCGCTAGGCTAAGGGACTGTATAATAGGAAACAACTATTCGAAATACTTAGTACTCGAATACCATTCGTCTCACTATGGTGAGCAACGGGGTCTATCGGTTGTTTCCGAACAGAACACATAGCCAGCTGAGAGCGTTTTACCGAACCTGACTGTACAACGCGGAGTTATATGAATACGAATAAAGTGTATATGAACGCGCACCTTCATAGAACATATAAAGCTCCATCAGCCAGGATCGAACCTGGGACCCCTTGTGCAAGAGGCAGGCATGCTAACCGCTAGGCTAAGGGACTGTATAATAGGAAACAACTATTCGAAATACTTAGTACTCGAATACCCTTTGTCTCACTATGGTGAGCAACGGGGTCTATCGGTTGTTTCCGAACAGAACACATAGCCAGCTGAGAGCGTTTTACCGAACCTGACTGTACAACGCGGAGTTATATGAATACGAATAAAGTGTATATGAACGCGCACCTTCATAGAACATGCCTGCCTCTTGCACAAGGGGTCCCAGGTTCGATTCTGGCTGATGGAGCTTTGTATGTTCTATGAAGGTGCGCGTTCATATACACTTTATTCGTATATATATATATATATATATATATATATATATATATATATATATATATATATATATATATATATATATATATGTATATAATACACACACACAATATTTCTAGGAAGCACAGACGGAGAGAAAGTTCTCTGCGAAAACATAATAGAATGTACAAATGACAACGATAAGTGCAGGAACCTCCTTCAGGCAACCTTGACTGCGTGGTGACCAAGCATAGTGATGAAGACCACCGGTTCCTAAGGCTTAAACTGACTGAGAGATAATATTAAATCAAGACACGTTAAACTGGCTGAAGGAATATAAACATCACATCAAACCTGAGTGGGAGAAGATAATATCAAATAGACTAAATAAAAAGGCCAACAGGAGCATTTACGTATGTTGCCTACTATGCTGGCAAACTGAAAACGGGGTTTAAGACTGACTGATAAACGGCCTTCCTTAAATAGCGGTGCCCAGGACGGAAGTGGTTTCGCCACCATCTCTATTCATAGCGCAAACGGATGAGGTCACCTTGGAGTTTATGGAGAACAGAGTCCTTGCAATGTACATAATGGAAATCTGCTGATGACACCGTGAAGTGGCAACATACACAAGGATACCTTCCAAGAAAAAGGAAACAAGTTGAATATGATCCGAATGTTCCAAAACGTCGATGAAAAGATGAACATCAAAACACGGGGATAACGGTTCGTTAAATGTGACACGGGATAAAAGGAAGACGGTTAAATACTGTTAAAAACAATATAAGTGGTAAGTATTATGAAAGTATTATCACAAACATACAATAAAAAAAATATAGGAAAAATACTATGGGTCTTCTATCTAACCTCAAAAGCGAATTAAGATCGCTTATGAAATCGTGTTGTCAAAGACAACGAGCACTCGAGGCTCGAACGGTGGAACGTTGGTGATCCACACAAAAAGCCCCTCCTCCAGGCTACCAACCGCTGTGAGAACCGGGTAAAACATGAGACACCATCACTTCGCTGTCATTACGATCACCATCATCATCGAGCAGACCCCATAACTACTCATCATGACCATACCATCTTCGCGCTATCGATATATTCTAACCCTCGCGAGAACCCACCATCATTCTCGTCACCATCACGCCACCAACTCCGCAACGGCCACCATCGGTATATTTACCACACAATCAATAACCTCACCATGACAACGTCTACGTACCCGCAATCACCGCACCGATAAAATACAACGTCTCACCGCATCGCAAGGCCAGATCTTACCACATCCGGGCATATAGAGTCACCCTAAACAACTTACACAGCGCCTCGCTAACTAACTGCTAACTCTACTAACCTTATAACTTCCTATATACAACGGAACTTCACAGGCCACTAGTGCTCGTCCCTTATGTCAAACATCATCACCAGTCACACCTGCCACCATCGTGGGTCAAGTATTACACGAGTAACATTATAAAGGCCAGTGTAACACGCAAGTGAAGGTCCCTATTAGATGTATGGCATCCTCCAGAAAAGCCCCTTCCCCGCTGAACCTTTTAAGCCTTGATCATCCCACCAGAAAGAAGCCACTGTGAAGGTGACGCCAAATCGGTGAGAAATTGGGCAGGAAATGGCAAATCTCTCCCAACCCGTTTCTACTACTTCCCAGCGTCCCAGAATAAATCACCTGTGGTTATTAATAACAACCTTAACCCCCGCTCGTTATATGCAGCCTCAACCCCTCAGACCGCCACAGGCAGCGCTAGTCTGCAAATTCCACACACAAAAAAAAAAACTGTGTAGCTGCACACTGTATTTGCACTGTGGCATCGCCACGTCTCTCTATTTACGTTCGTGGGATATCCGAGTCTTGCTTAAAAAACGCATCCCTTTTCCCCCGTGACTAAATGCAATTATGCAATGTTCTATCAGCTATCTGCGATACACAGAATGGCTTACAAACTACACATGTTACAGTTTTTCTAAACTGGAAGGCAATACGGAAGTTTATCTTATACTACAGCAGCAAGTCTGTTTGGAATTTGGTTCCAATGGACGTGTGTAATCCCTCCTGGCCTTCGACATACCGGAAACAGTAGCGGCCAGATACTGCTTACAATACTGACACGTATCATTCTCACACACCCGAGAATATTTTCACAATACTGTACGCTGGCTGAATTCACACGACAACAAATGTTTCCGAACCTCACTAAAGGGGGGAAAAAAATCGGTTGTTTGCCAGAACTGTGTTTAAAACTGAGGAGTTTGTTTAGGATAGTACAAACGCTGACACAGAGGAAGGAAATGACCATGCCATGAGCTGACATGGTTGGAAGAGCGTAAATCATCGCGGCACCAACAATCTCATGCTAGTCGGTGTTTACACAGTGACGTCACGGCGTACCTGAGGTAACAAAAGCTTCCTCCTCCTACGTTGTGTTTACGCGGTGACGTCATCGGCGTGCTGTGCCTCAGCCAAAACTAGCTTCCTTGTCTGACGACAGCGATCCTTACATGGGCGTGATATATATATATATATATATATATATATATATATATATAATGAAAATAAATTCCTCCACGCTATCTCTATACCTGAAATCCCTCTTTATCAGTACTTTACTATCTCTTTCAAATGACTGCCTTACTGCTTCATGTACCATCGTGATTGTTCCTTCATTGCTATCAAGGTATATTTGTTCTGGATCATTAAAATTCTTTGGAGGATTTTATAATCACAAAACCGTGTACCTTTTCCCAAAACGCTTCCTCTTCCCGTTATGTAACGCTTCCTCTTCCCGTTATGTACAGACTAAATGGTCCAGACTCCATTGTTTCTTGAAACTTGAGGCTTTTGTCAAGAGGTCCAGTCTCCCCCTTCCTTCACATTTTCTCTCCCTCCTTATCATCTCCTCGGAGCAGAATAGATGAGATTTTATGTCGTTAATAATCAGGTGCACTTTTCCTTACACGATCCTTGCATTCTGGCTATTCCCAATTAAACTACTGATCCATCAATATTCATACACATTACTATTAGTCTGTGACTCCTGCCCTCTCTATGGTGGTGTCGGGGATACTCCATCGTCTTGCCTTGCTTGGTGTCTCCAGTCATTTGCCTTCCGACTGTATTCTTCGCTCTCCTCCCTCTCTTCCCATAACCTCACAGATATGATGACTCTCCCACTGGATTCAATCTTGGTTTTAAGGATTCATTGTCTGCCCGAGTACTTCCCTCCTGGCTAGTTGACTCCTCGTCAAACATATCCATAACCGGTCGTCCATTGACGTCTTGACTGGAAAGATCACTTCATCTCCTTTATCATCGGGATTGCGTCTGGCAATTCTGTAGTTTCCAGTAATTACCTAATTCCACTTTATCGGAGAGACTTTTATGTTCGTAGGGCTACATCAGCTTGTGTGTGTGTGTGTGTGTGTGTGTGTGTGTGTGTGTGTGTGTGTGTGTGTGTGTGTGTGTGTGCTAGGCACTTAAAAGTGTCCACCACAGGAGCAGGAGACCCGCATGTGGCGCCAACAAGTGAGTGAGTCACGCACGAGCGGTTATAACCAGTATGGTATGGCCAAAGAGTCGCCAGCAGCAGCAGCAGCGAACCTGAAGACCCACCCAGGCGGCTACACAGGCCAAGGTCGAACCTTTCAACCGTCCAACTATACACACACAAACACCCCGGCAGCCAACCAGCCACACCATAGCGAACCTTCCTCAATGGGACGACTCGACCTAGATCGTAACTGGTCGTCCAGGAGGCTGGAATCTAGGCAAAGTAGGATGATAGTCAGTGGGCAGACAGGTAGGTATGTAAAGTACGTTGCTTTGTGAGGAAGTGGATGGGTAGATATAGGTGAGGAAGGCACGGGAAAACAAAAGTGTTGATAATGACGAAAAAGGTTGACAGATAAGTAGGTATGGAGGATTAACAAGGTCGGTAATTGGTAGGGAAGGGGTAGCAAGATCGACAAGCAAGCACGGAGGGGATAACAAGGTAGGAAGGGGTTAAATAAAAAGTAGGTGTGCAGGTAGGGAGGGGTAACAAGGTGGGTAAGCTAGTAAGGAGGTGGGGTAACAAGGCTAGTAAGTAGGTAAGGAAGGATAAAAAAGGCAAGTAGGCAGGGGAAGAGAGCGATAAAAAAAAAAAAAAACATGCCAGGAGAAGCAAAATGGCACGTCAGCAAACAGAGAAGCAAGATATGCCAGCAGGCAGGGAGGGGCAAAACCTCGGGACAGCAGGCAGGGAGAAGGAACAGGCTACGTTTGCAGGCAGGGAGGCGCAGCAACACACGTCATCAGGTAGGGAGACGGCAGAAAGGTTAGTCAGTCATCTGGTAAGGAGGGGCATATGGGTAAGTCATCAGGTAGGGAGGAGGCAAAAAGGCAAGCCATCAGGTAGGGAGGTAGCAGAAAGGTGAGCCATCAGGTAGGGAGGTGGCAAAAAGGCAAGTCATCAGGTAGGGAAAGGTAAAAAGGTAAGTCATCAGGTAGGGAAGGGTAAAAAGATAAGTCATCAGGTAGGGAAGGGTAAAAAGGTAAGTCATCAGGTAGGGAAGGGTAAAAAGGTAAGTCATCAGGTAGGGAAGGGTAAAAAGGTAAGTCATCAGGTAGGGAAGGGTAAAAAGGTAAGTCATCAGGTAGGGAGGGGCAAAAAGGTAAGTCATCAGGTAGGGAGGGGCAAAAAGGTAAGTCATCAGGTAAGGAGGTGACAGCAAGGCGAGTCATCAGGAAGACACGAGCAAACAGATGAGTCATCAGGTTGTGAACGGCAACAGTGTTAAGTCATCAGGCAAGGAGAAGGGCAACAAGGTAAGTCATCAGGCAAGGAGGGGGGCAACAAGGTAAGTCATCAGGTACGGAGGGGGGCAACAAGGTAAGTCAAGTCATCAGGTAAGGAGGTGGCAAAAAAGGCAGGCAAGGTGACGTGGCTGGGAAGGCAGGTCTGCTCCGCCTAAGTTCCTGGGGAGGCGAATGCAGGCCACACCCAAGGTTACTGGGAACTAAGATGATGGCACAGCAGCTCAGGTTTCCTCGCGTCGCGTTCCAATCCATCAAGTGAAAACGGATCTATGGGAACTTAGATGAAAACACTTATCCCTTCAAACATCTTGTATTTACCTCACGGGGAAACAATATTGCTTCCACAAGACGCAGATATGACTCATACAGAGGAAAGCACTTTAATGACCCCACGGAATATTGGGGGAGACTTTCCTTTCAGTGGCTACAATTCTTAAAATTGCTCGGAAACCACAGGAAGGCTAAAACACCAAGGCCGAATACTTTTTTTTTCTTTCTTAATAATTAAGACCACTTTACTCGCACGGCTTACTGGTCGATTCCTCTTCCACACTGATCTGAACTGGATCTTCTGGTCTGATGTAAATTTGTCAACATATTCGCGAAGGACAGGATTGCCTTAGTGTGTGTGTGTGTGTGTGTGTGTGTGTGTGTGTGTGTGTGTGTGTGCAAGTCACCACTATAGGTTAATGATACTATATATATATATATATATATATATATATATATATATATATATATATATATAATCCCTGGGGATAGTGGATTAAGAATACTTCCCACGTATTCCCTGCGTGTCGTAGAAGGCGACTAAAAGGGGAGGGAGCGGGGGGCTGGAAATCCTCCCCTCTCGTTTTTTTTTAATTTTCCAAAAGAAGGAACAGAGGGGGCCAGGTGAGGATATTCCAAAAAAGGCCCAGTCCTCTGTTCTTAATGCTACCTCGCTAACGCGGGAAATGGCGAATAGTTTAAAAGAAATATATATATATATATATATATATATATATATATATATATATATATATATATATATATATATATATAAATATATATATAATTTCTTTCATACTATTCGCCATTTCCCGCGTTAGCGAGGTAGCGTTAAGAACAGATGACTGAACCTTTGAGGGAATATTCTCACTTGGCCTCCTTCTGTTCCTTCTTTTAGAAAATTGAAAAAAAAAAAACGAGAGGGGAGGATTTCCAGGCCCCCGCTAACCTGCAGCCCGCAACACCTCCCATTTCTTTCCTCGCAAGTCCTCGTCTTCCCGAGATGGAATAACCATACACGAAAAGAATTAAAAAGAAAAAAAAAGAGAACAGATCCATATTTTCATATCCTTAATAGTGTTCTTGATGCTGAGTTTCGTCAGACGTTACAACAGTCTTGGCTGCTGGGGGTAACGAAGGAGGAGAGGGCCGGCGAGGCAGGTGACGTCTTGAGTGCTGGGAGTGACGTGGGAGGAGAGGGAGGGCGAGGCAGGTGATGACGGCGACGGCGACAGAGGTCTGCCTGGCCGACCGGTAGTCCGGCTGGGGTACACAGCTCTCGGCAAAAGCATACTGTTGTTCCCGAGCGGCCGGCACCCACCCGGGGGACCGTGGACGGGAGATGGGTACAGCACGTAGGCTAATCCAAGGGTCTGTTACGTTTATCATATTCGTATCCCAAATTTACGACCCCAAATTCACGATATTATTTGTTGAGCGTCTGGTGCAGCTTTATGGACCGACACCCGAATAATACATTATCAATGAGCTGTTTGGCATAGATATATCAGAAAAAAAGACAAATTCTTCAAGAGAGAAATGACAAATTTTGATATATAGATCTATATCTTATGCTGGTCTCAAGTTATTCATGTGACGGAGTATATCCAGGCAGCTTCCTGGGTAGGGGTCCTTGGCAAGCAGAGGATGACTGTCCAGCGCTCCCGGGCGTGTCCGTCCGCAGCCCCCTTGCCAGCCAGCCGTGGGCTGGGCGGTGAGGGAGGGAGGGACGGAGGGAGCGAAGGAGGGGGCGCGCGCTGGGTCGTACCGCCGTTGACGATAAAACTGAGGTGAATCATCACCAGGTTCTTGAAATCCTCAACCAAAACGGTTAGAATTTTCTCGGGTGACGGGCTGAACAAGTCTGTCTCCCACGTCCTCCCTCGCCGTCTTGAACCACTTTCTCTTTCCTGCTGGAGTCGCCTGGTATCAAGGATATCAGTGTTACGTACACAGCCGTGGCCCGACCGAGAGAAGCCGCCCCTACTACAAGGACGAATGAGCAACCTAATAAGGAGGAACTTTAGAATTACGTCCACGCAACATGGACGCCCTGCAATAACTAACCTCTAGGCATACCTTCCACGATATCGTACCACTCTAACTGGGTGGATAAGGGAAACGATGTATGCGCATAGTAACTGCGCGGCGACGCGACGTACAAAAAAACAAAAAAGATAAAAAAAAAAAACGCATTATTTCACCAGCTTAGGTGCCGGGGAACACGATCCACCCGTAGAACTTAACTGACCGCGACGTCTTCACAGAAACAAAAAAAAAAAAAAAAAAAAGGAAAAAAATGTCATGTATGTGAAGGCCAAGGTTCTCTGTCCGAGCGTAACACGAAGATAGGCTACTGCGTTCTTTGATTCCTAACTCCTTTTTCATCACATGAAAACTTATGACTCCCATAGTTTCTCTTTCCCTCCCCCACGTTTTCATTCGACTGGAATGGGCTAATGAAATCTGGTATTTCTGCAATACACCAGGCGAGGGCTACACATAATGACCCCCCCACCTACCGAACACCACATCCTCCAGCAGGCACGCTGGACTACTAAGGCTGTGCCCACACAGTCCAATATTCATTATATCACCAAGACGCCACCTGACCCCGCGGCAGAAGATAATGACGGGCTTCTCAGAAGCCCTGACCTTGGCCAACTATGTGCTCAAGTACCCAGCTTCAGGACACGGCAAACATGTTGCCAAGGTGCGTTGCCAATACGCATCTGTATGTCTTTCTTCTTTTCTTTTTTTACCTGACTATCTTTCTGTCTGTCTGTCTGTCTGTCTTCGAGTCTATCAACGCATCTGACTCTGTCTTAGACTGTCTAAACTAAGCTTGTAGACCTGACTGTGACACAAGACTGTTGCTAGGTTACATGTACACACACACACACACACACCTACTTCTGCGTCTTTCCGAGGTAATTTCTCAGCTTAAGCCTGTGTTCGGCTCATTTGCATGTCAGTTCATCTCAGCTAATGGGTGTCTATGCCCTTGTTGAATTACACACACACACACATATATATATATATATATATATATATATATATATATATATATATATATATATATATATATATATCATTACCCCTTTTGTGTTACGGGAATAGAGTTTTACATTCGGGTTGCCTTGCCTCTCTACCTTGAATATGTGCATCATGTCCTTTATCCAGTGTGCGTAAAAACACACTCAAGTTAGGTACCCGTTTATTAACCAGCCCCAAGGGGAGGATGACCACCTGTGTTTGGTGTGGACCAACAGAAGCGACTAGGATTCGAACTCACGCGGGCCCGCGCTGCATCAAGGTCACTAAGGTTAACCATTATCAGCAGTTTATATATTATTATATACTAGTACACACACACACATATATATATATATATATATATATATATATATATATATATATATATATACTGCAGTAAGGTCACAGTGATGCGTGCAATCTAGTATCTACTGAAAAACCAAGAGGAAAAATGGAACAGTAAATCCCGAGTGCACTTTCGTGTATTTCATATCTTTCCAGGGTTAAGGAAGGATTATCTCTTTATCTCCCTGAAGGTGTAAAATACACGAAAATTCAGATAATTCTATTCAACAAGTAAAACTTCCATACATGCAGCACAACATGTTACACGGAGGCAATCCGCCACATCTCAGGTGCAAACAGGTTATTGAAATTCTACAATCCCAACACCACCACCACCACCCAGACTCCGTCTTCCCGGTGCCATGCCGAACATTGTATTACCTTTCACTCCGGTGCCCTGTGAGAGAAATGACGTCGCCACCTTCCCATATGTGCAGATCAATACAACACGGCCACCACCGCCCGCCGGAGGAGTTATTTCCGGCCGTGGCTTGGTGCTGCTGCTGCTGGGTGAGGCGATGCCAGCATAATGACAAGGGCCTGAGTCTAGGCCACAAGCTGGTTATATAGATTTGATGTGTGACTGACTGTCCATTATGGAATGCACCCACACTAAGACTTAATACAGTAAGGGCGAGTAAGCGCCATCTATTCCAAACACTCTTGTTACTGACAGGCCCGTCATGAATGACCGAAGCTAGAGTTAAGAGTAATAAATCATTTAGATGCAGAGACCTGGATGAAGATCGCTGTTGAAGCTAATGCTTTCAGCCTCCCACATCCCCCGTCCTAACGCAACCAACTACTGTACAAGACCTGGGAAAGTATGAAGGGAGCAATCCAAATATAATGTAATCAAAAGATTAACAGTTTTACCTCTATAATCATCATGTAATCCAAAGTAATGTTTGATCAACCACTGTAATTTAATTACATATTCATAAAACTATTAAAATACATTCGCTGAAATCCAAAATATTGACTGATTTTTTATATATTGCAATATCTGCTAAGTGACAGTAAATTGCAGTACTATGAAAGTCCAGTATGTACGCACTTAATAAGTAATATGATAATATCTACAAAAAATGGCAATGAACTTGATACTTGAAATTTCTACAGGAATATTTCGTATTTCAGCGTTTTTACCATCAACACAGAAACTACGTCGGTGGAGATTTAATATCTACTATTACCATTAATCTAATGACTTGTTTTCCTAAACTTAGGTTTCCTTAGGTAGATCATTCTTCTTAAGGGATCCGCCATTTTATTTTCATTTAATATCGTACAAACAATTGTATGAGGAACACATCGCTAACAAAAAAAACATTTCACATCACTTCAAAAACTGGATACGAACACTTACGTTTCCTATCTTACTTCCTATCCATCGGGGTAAAAGAATCAGGATTAGCAAAACACCTTTTTCCTCACTCTGGACAACGAATCAGCGAGTTCCAGCTGACTACTGTGTCCCCGCTAACGTGTATGTGTGCCTCTAACGTGCATCACTTATATAACCTTCGCTCACTGTAAAGCTAGGCTTGTTGGATGTGTTTGTAGGAAATTCACATTTTCCCTACATCTGCCGTACAGTCAAAGCCCACTCTCCTTCGCGGGGGCTCATATAAGATTGTAAAATACACTTAACTGATGCAGAACTATCCAGGGATCCCATAGGAAAAAATGGACAAGTGAACAAAACAGACGAAAAGAAAGATTAGGGAAATTTACCAGATAAGGTAGAATATTTTGGTCTGGCCATCACTGCCAGATTATTATGGTCTGGCCATCACTGCCAGTCATTTCAGCGATGCAAAGTTGCACATGGATCTCCAGTCAGACCCGTCGATTAGTTACCTAAGTAACGTTCTTAAATTCAGCAAGTTTCAGAAAGTCACGTCGTCTCAGACGTACTGAGGAAAAAAGTCTGTCACGGGGGCTTGCAAGATGCCACACCTTCATAAACACGAACAGTAAGACACATGCCTAGGTGATCTATGGCAACTTGGAATGGACATGGGTATAGCGATGCAGAACAACGTAAGGGTACCTCCCATACTTACGGTTTGCGTACGTAATGTCAGTGGAGCAATGTCCACAGTGCAGAAGTCTACTGCGTACGAAAAGCTTTTATACGAATGCCGCTGACTTCTTTTTTTTTTTTCGTGAGGAAAGATCTGCAACACCTTGTTCTTAAGGCAAGTATCCTTTGGGAAATGTCTTTGGTACGATGATGACGTTCATTCACAGCGTGAGTGACGAGGCCAAGAACGGGAGTGAGCAATTCTTGTCCCAAGCTCCCATGCACGGCTGTAGACGACGGGTGACAGAATATAGGAAACTGGACGTTACGAAATTGAGGTAGCTCGTCTTTTCTCCTCTCACTCACTCCCACTCTACGGATCCATAACTGATAACAACTATTTGTTTAAGATACAGATGCACGGCTTTGCTTACTCTGGTGTTGGTCACCAGGCAGTGACTTCTTACGAGACACAGTTACCCAGATCATAATTGTGTTTACAAAAACGAGTCGTCTCACTGGCTCGCTACGTGTTGGACGTTCCCGTGTGTTGGCAGGCTCTTCTAAAATATGAAATTCCTCTTCATATTTGACGGATTATACTGCTCATATATTTTTACATTATCTATCACATTTTTTTTTTTTTCTCATCCAGAATATATCAGATGGCTGGGAGCAACAAAAAAGAAAACCAGCTGATGCTTTCTGCAGACTACACCGTGAGATGGCACTAACTTGTGCCTCAAGGAACAATGAGAAAGCACGCTGGGTATCAACGCTAAACCGAAGAAGTATGTTGAGAATTGTGAAAAAAAGACGTGGCGGGCGGCTTCAGTCACGAACTTCCAACATGGCTCGAGAAGTATAAGTTGTTTCTGCCAAAACGCCACGAAGGGAGGTTGGATAACCGCACGGGTTTTCCCTCCGGTTAATAATCAAGGAAACACATCTGGTCCGGGATAATCATGAATTCGTTTTCGCCTAATTTTCATAAGAACTGCAATTCGTTTCTAGCTTAAGTGTGTGAGGACTGTAAATAATCATGACTGAAATGGATGGAAACGGGCACGCCAGCGTTCCGATAAATCTCGCTGGAGCAGGTTAGATTTTACATTCATATAATCAAAGGTTCGTTACCTCAATCATCAGGAGTTTCGATGATTTTATACTCTTCTTGTGTATTGGGCCAATCGATCGATATACAAACGGTGTAAGCCAGCCTAAGAAACGTATAGGGTCATACGAGGACTGAACACCAGCCTAGTCTCGTGACATAAGGCGTCTGTACGCGTAGTGCGAATTTACCTGAAAGCCTCGCCCATTATGTACCCATAGCTGGGAAATAGGGACAGCATTACCCGTTCTTTCATTCTTGATAAGACCTTTCTATAACCACTATCTGATCTTGGATTAGTCCTGTGAAGCATCGCTTATTACCATTTTCGTATTTTCCACCGACGATTAATCTATGGAGAATGAAAAACTCAACAAATGGTAAATTGGTATTCTTGTCTCAGACTTGAAATATCTGTAACAGTTATCTGCTGTAACAGTTTTGAGATGGCATACCGTACATCACGAAGGAGTAGGTATAAACAGGTTTCTGTCCTTAATTCCAAAAAAAAAAAAAAAGCAGAGATGTTCAGCTTGGGCAAAAAGATGCTTAACCACTACTCCGTTCAACAACCTTGGGTTATCTCGTGAAGAGGGTGTGTCGAGCCGCGATGGGCACCTCCTTGGCGTGGACTCTACAGCCTTACTTCTTAAGAGTGAGTCGACCTTCAACACTCACTAATAACCATTGCTGGTCTAAATTGGTCTATTGTAAAGCCTAATAAGCCAAATGGAAGCAAGTAGTTTGCTCCACCAAATTACTAGCGTTCAATACTGAGCAAGTTCTGCTATGCCAAGCAGTTAGCATTCATTCATGAAATCATATAATTATCCCAAGACTTCTTTCTGAAAGGTTTCTGTTGTTACCCAGAGACCCTTTTTCCATAGGCTCCTGCGACTCCAAAGGACTCAGCGGCAGGGACAACATGAACAACTTCAAAGCGAGTTCTCTGAGGGGACTGTACTTCTGTTTTGTGGGAGGAGGATACAGCCTCGCCAAAGTCTGTCAACACCAAGAAGACAGTGCAATACAAAAAACAACTAATGCTTTTCACAAAAAAAACCTTATCGGCTATACCGAACAGCCACTCCTCAGCCGGCACACGGAGCAACTAGACTCCACTCACTCATGTATCTACAGCATCTAACAAGCAGTTCAATTCATCAAGCAAGCAACCGTTCCACCATCATCAGCCAGTGTCTAAAGTCAGATACCATACTTCAAGTCTTCCAAACAAACGGTGACAATCTAATCCCAAGTTTTCTAAATGGTTCTTCCTCAATTTCTGAAGTGTTTCTTTGACGGAAAGGCTAGCCACTACTAGAACTGTGACAAACCGAATGTTGATTTCAAGGTGTTCCTGGCAGCAGAGAGGCTTGTGGCTTAAACTTTATAAAATCCGCACCGGCAGCAGTGATTTTTGCTCTGAATTTCAATGAGGCTGTTTAAGTCACAGAAGTACTTGAAGCGAGTTCGGAACATCATGTCCTACATGACCTTCACATTTCGATGACCACTTAGGCATGCCTCTGGTCGGTAATTGTGTTGTATCACGCAATGCAATCAACTGTACTAACCATGTCGTTACACGAACTACATTTCCTCTGTTACCGACAATGTATTTTTCCTTTTTTTTTTTCATGAAAAGAATATCTTCCGACAGTTAAGGCCGCCAAACCCCAACTTAACAGCCACGTTTAATACCTTATTATTTAGCTCGTCACACTCTAGAAATATTTCAAATGAAGGATAGGCAGTACTTCGATATCATCTTAATTCTGCCGCAGGTCCATATTTGGAGGGTTCTCCAGGCAGGGCTGGGGTCCTTGTCTCATCCATAGCCTCGCTCAGTCCTCTTTCGGGAATAAACCCTTCCCCACCGCTCGGACAGGCGATAGTGTGCACATTATCTTTAATTTGGAGTTAATTCTGTCCAGGGAATGTACAACACCCACACACACATACTCATCCTACAATACTGATTCGTGCCGGTAAGCGCGGCAAATCTATTGTGGATCCCATGCTCATCCTGTGCGCGGTAGCGAAGAAGGATTACAGGGGTCACAAAGGGTCTTAAGTCAGACCCCAGTGGGTTGATATTACATAAGATGTTACAATACGTATTTCAGCACACACATTACATAGTTTCACATGGTAATTTTTACCGACTAGACGCAAAAAAGTCGATACAAACTTAAATTTTCATGGATCTTGTTTTTACAATTAGGTGTTGTGACATTTCTCGCAGTTTTGACTGTTGTTCCCCGCGTTAGCCAGGTAGCGCCAGAAACAGACGAAGAAAGGCCGCACCCGCTCACATCCGATCTCTAGCTGTCATGTGTAATACAGAGAAAACCACTGCTCCCATTCCACAACCAGGCCCAGAGACCCTCCCCCGCTTTTTTTTTTTTTTTTTTTTTATCCCGGACAAATCACAGTACCTCGACCCCAGCACACCACATGTTCACGTTCCAATATCTCAAAATCTGTTTCACTCCATCTTTCAATCTTCAGTTTGGTCTCCCAGCTCTCCTTGTTCCCTCCACTTCCGACAGTTATATCCTCTATGTCAACCTTTCCTCATTCATTCTCACCATATGCCCTAACCATTTCAGTACACTCCCTTCAGCTCTCTCAACCCCCCCATCTTTTTAAATACCACACCTCTCTCTTACCCTTTAAATACTTACCCTTCGAGATAACGTTTTCTTTACACACATTCTTCAGCGCTCCTAGAACCTTCGCCCCCTCACCCACCCTATGAATTGCTTCTACTTCCATGGTTCCATTCGCTGCTGTGCTTACTCCCAGGTATCTAAAACACTTCACTTCCTCCAAGTTTTCTTCATTCACACTCACACAGCAACTAACCTGTCCCTCAACTAGGTTAAACCTAAAAACCTTGCTTTTATTCACTGTTTTTATGGTGAAGGCTCCAGTCACAGACAAAAGCTCACATCAAGGCTGGGTCTTCATTAAAATATAGAGAGAACGAAGACAGTGAAAAAGAAAATACAAGGGAAAATATTTACGAATCTTGGAAGAAGTGAAAAACATGTCTTAAAATGTGACAGGTCATAGTTACTGGGAAGGACATGAGAAGGTAGCGAGTCCCAAAGCTTCGACCTGTAAGGAAAGAAGCAGTTATCTAAACGGACACCCGTTGAGTCGCCGATGGCCACACAGTAATCATATGACGGAGCAGCTTGCCGGGTATTGCGTGGTCTACGTAGTGGTAGCGGGACATAAGCAGTTCTTAAGTTCCTCCTTTCACACATTCTTCCAAAGTTAGTCACTAACTTCTGCAGTTTCTTACTCGAATCTGCTATCAGTGGTGTATAATCAGCAAACAAAAACTGACTCACTTCTCAGGTCCTCTCATATCCTACACACAGTATACTCGCCCCTCTCTCCAAGACACATTTACCTCTATCACTACCCCATCCATAAACAAATCAAACAACCATGGTGACATCATAAACCACTGCTGCAGACCACCCTTCACGTGAAACCGTTTACTTTCCTCTCTTTCTATTCCTACACAATGTCTTAAACCTTTTAGAAAAACTTCTCTGCTTCTAGCAGCTTTCCTCCCATACTGTATATTCTTAAGACCTTCCACAAGGCATCTTTATCAACCTTATCATATGCTTTCTTCAGATCCATAAACGCCAGAAACTAATCTAGCTGTTTCTCTATGTATTTCACATACTCATTCTTGTAAGTAAACACATGATCCACACGTCCTATACCACTTCTGAAACTACACCGTTCTTACCCAGTCTGATGCCCTGTACATGCTTTCAACCTCTCAATCAATACCCACCCACAATTGTAATCTGAACACCCATCTTTATCCCACTTGCCTTTATACAGTGGCACTATACATGCATTCCGCCAATCCTCAGGCATCTCACCATGATCCATATATACGCTGAAAATCCTTACCAAACAACTGACAACACAGTCATCCCCTTTCTCAATTAATTCAACTGCAATACCATCCATCTGGCTACATTTCATCTTCCATAAGGCCTTCACCACCTCTTCCCTCTTCACCAAACCACTCTCCTTGACTCACTTCGCACACCACCCAGACCTAAACAACCTACATCCGACACCTTATCATGAAACTCATTCAACAGTCCAACCTCATACTCCATTTCCTCCTCACTCAGTCTCACCTTGTGATGACACCGTTACCCTTAAGAGATCCAGCCAGTTAGAAGAACGTCAGTCAATGATAGGTGGACGGACCTCTGCAGGTGAGAGGGAGCTGAAGGACCACTCCTCCTCTCTCAAGAGTCGGACAACGCCTAAGGAGTAACGACGAGCTGCAAAACTGTGGTCAACATATGGGCGAGAGAGGCTCTACCCAGAGGGAACGGCGAGGTGCAGAAGTCATATGACGAGAGCGGGATACCCATGAGGAACGGTAACTTACAAGAGCGCCGCCACACATGAGTGCGAAGAAGCTAAACAAGTGCGGCAAGGAGTACGAACATCAGCAAGGGGGAGGAAGGAGGAGCTGGGCATCTAGTAAGGACGGTGAGTCGTAAGAGCGTCCCATAACGGTGGGTTCGTGCGCGATGTGGCTGGGGTCCAGCCCGCCCGCGAGGTTGGCGGGAGCCCTCAGCAAGGATGCTACGCCGGGCGTGGTCAACCAGAAGAAAGTGTTAGGGCGGGGTTCTTGCCTCCAGGCCTGCAACCTACATGTGGGCGGCGTGACCTCAGCTGTAGGGGCGGGCGTGGGCTATAAATCATGGGCGTGGGGGCCTCTGCGACTTACTTCAACACGGAAATCAAGCATCATTTCAATCTAAGGAAGACACGCCACACTAGCTACGATTAAAAACACTACCAGCTGGTCGTGATCAACATGCGACAGAAGGAAGGCTCCACCCACTTACATTCGCAGCTCACACGAGGGATCTGAACGTGCTTTAGTTTGCCAATGCGACAAAACACCCGTTACGCCCAGCTTTAACCAAGAACTTTTACTTTCAATTAAAACATCACAGAAGTAATCGACTACCTTACTTTAATATACAAAGTCGAAGGTTGCAAATGAATAAGAGTTTCGGAAAGTTTAGCTCACCGAAACGAAGGTGTGAGAGTTTCGGAAAGTTTAGCTCACCGAAACGTAGGTGTACAAGCGTATGGAAAAGAGTAAAACAAATGTGTAGGTAGTATCTGGAGGGAGAAGAGAGATATGGCATTGAATTAGTTCAAGGGACGGGCGTGGGTAACAGGGAAGAAGAGAGAGGGTCGGTCGCGGTGGTGGGGTGCACTACACACTATGGAAATGCGGCCTTCAAAGCTCCACTTGCATACCTTCTCTCAGGAAATGGCTAACATTACCCGGGCGCAAGTGGTTTGCTAAAATCATGGCTACGGTGAAGAAGTCTGGAAGAGTAAAGATGGTGATTTGGGCCTCCTGCACAGAATCATGTTCTGACTGTAGCGAGCAAAGCTGCGAGCAAACAAAAAAAAAAAAAAAACTAAGTAAAAGATGCTCCCTGACTTCCTTGACCCTAAGCTGGCTGGAGCGTCCCCATCTATCTAGACACGCGCCGCTCACGGCCATTCCTGGGGTGGGGCCAGTCCCTGTTTTTTTTTGTGTGTTTTTACCGACCTAAATTGTGGCATCAGGCACAGAAAAGAATAAAAGTTTCTGGATCGAGTGTTAAGGAGTGCCATGAAATAAACCCAGGGCTTGAAAGATATCTATCTATCGAGGCTGCTGCTCAGAGCTAGCCGACAGCAAATTTGGACCTAAGGGCGCGGTCATGTCTCCGCCTTCCCCGACCTTCCCCAGGACAGAGGATGCTAGAAAGGCCACGCCCTCGTGTGGCGTCCTACCCTTGCCACCACCTCTCACTACCTTGGCTACCTTCACTTCTTGTCCTACCCTTCGGCACCAACCCTTCATGCCACGAACATTATGTAACTTGTGTTAACACTTGCTCTGTCCGCTTGTACTTAACGCGACGCCAATTTCTACTTGAGTTAACTTTAACTCTTCAAAAATAGTAATAATTCCGTTGGAATTTTATATATATATATATATATATATATATATATATATATATATATATATATATATATATATATATATATGCAAATGGTTTATTAACGTTTTAGTTCTATATCTACTACAAACATTCCAGGTAAAGCCATGCCAAGCTGAAGGCTCGTTCTGAGTTCTAAATCGAAAGCAAATCGACTTCTGGATAGGTTAGGTCATATCCCATTTGAGTCTACGCTTTCTCATACACTTCTAAGAGGGAATCATTTACTGGTCGTACTATCCATTAGGGAGGTATCCGGGTTCAGTCTAAGCTAGGTGGAGGTGAGCGACTTTGCTCCAACGTGTCACACATGCTAGGCTGGTGACAATCCACTGGCGCGAGACAGCCTCGCCCTCGTTGCTCTTCCACAAGTCATCCTGGAGGAAACTCAGGTTCCTCCATTATGAGAAAATATGTTACAGAATCCAAAGGTTGTCCCGCTGACGGTCATGAGGATATACGTAACACTTTTTTTTTTTATATAAGGTTGCTGTGTCAAGGCCGAAAAGGTGTGTCAAGCTTTCCAATAATGTTCCACATACTTTATGTCAGTCTGAATTTATGTGCAGTACATGGTCACGCACACACACACACACACACACACACACACACACACACACACTCGTAAAGCAGCGGCAAGAGTTGATAAGAGAAGAAATGGATGAAACTATAAACTCAGACGGAGGTTATGTAGTGAAACGATGAAAATGACTAGGTATGAACTGAAGAAACACGATTCAAGTCCAACAAGCGTCAGCAATGAAAAAAAATGAAAGTTTGTAGGTGTACAGATGTAAACAAAGTATGCGATGTGACGAACCACTTGGGTGGACCAAGTCAAACTGGAACAGTGAAACGAGGAAGGGCAAAGACTCAAGATACGAGCTCGTATTTGGACTGGTTCAGGACCTCCATAACCTTCGGATGCAAAGGACAACAATGGAAGGGAACAAGAAATGAGAACTAATGGATGCAACAGACATGCGAGGTTAGGACAAGAGCAGGAGATGAAGTAGTGACGAACAGGGGAAGACGTGTTAGAGCGCTTACTTTGCGAGGTTAGGACAAGAGCAGGAGATGAAGTAGTGACGAACAGGGGAAGACGTGTTAGAGCGCTTACTTTCAGAACCTGTGTTACACTAGAGCAAAGAAGTTATGGAAGCAGACTAACCCATATGCCATGAAAAATCTTCGGGTCGAGGGTATGGGAGTCATTGAGAAATACGTACTGAAGACGAACTTGTAAGAAAATGAAGTAAAAAAAAAAAAAAAAAGGCAAAAAATACCGGGGAAATACATAAACCAGATATCAAGATGAATATAATACTAACGACACCAAACAAGGAAAATCAAACACTGAGAGCAGGGCGGCAGGTCAGTCAACAATGAATATGGATGCAGTTAGGCTAGCAGCAAACGGCAAGGAACCGGGTTTGAGACGACTGAAGGGGAAATCCATCCACGTTGTTCACCTGTTGTTGAAGCACTCACTACGACCAGGAAGGTAGTAGACTCGCGTTTCTTAAAGGATACATACATGGCAACGAGGAACAAACGAAAGGCAACGAGGGATAAACGAGAGGGAAACACAAGGAGGAGGAGGAGGAGGAGGAGGAGGAGGAGGGGGTCGGTCGGTCTGGCACTTGCGAAGATGGGACAACATCAAAGTTGAGGGGTAACCGGCAATCCCTTCGTACTGTATGTTACAGGAAAAAGCCTTCCTCATTGTCTTCATAATATACAATCCTTCGGAAAGATGTGCTGAACCAGATCAAATATGCGGTTAACAAACTGAGGGCAACGAGACATGCTTGCTTCGATGATGGAAACGTTCTCATAAAAGGATTTCAAACACATGGATTCGGATCCGGATTCGCATGAAGAAAAACGAATTTATATATATTTCATTCTTTTACAATATGAGCTGTAGAACTTCCTGCGAGCTTGCCATCGAGCATTCAAACAGAAACATGTGGTACAGATACACCATCAGGACTGACCCATTTTCAAGCACAGGAGCACGACAATCAAAATAATTAAATATGACCTCCCCTCGTTGGAAAGAGTGAAAGCGCATCGTTCGCATTTGAATAGATGAATAATAATAATAATAATAATAATAATAATAATAATAATAATAATAATAATAAGAATTACAATAATAATAAAACGAATGAAGAACGTGCGAACCCAAATACTGAGATGATACTAGAAACTTTACAAAGGTGAGATAACCAACCTCTAAAGGAACTTAAATAGTGGCTCATGAGGGTTCCACATCCAGATTATCATGGTACGGTGGTATTACAAGTCTGTGGAGTCTATCATGAGTCACCTAATGGGTGACAGTGGTACTGAGAGAATGGGGTCAATGAGGAAAGTGACAGATGTTAAAAGGGGACTAAGAACGTAAGGGGATGTAGTCTCTGGTAAACACGAGGAAGGGGGAACATTTGAAAAGTAGAAGAGAACAGATGAAAACATGGTTCCATAACCGTCTCAAGAACAAGCTGTCAGTTAAAGATAAGCAATTAATTAGATTCCAGAAGGTGGAAGGAAAGGTTCCTAAAAAATAAACATATGATATTGATTTGAATGCCAAGTTCCAAACTGACAGTAATGGAGGCATTTACCGCGAATGCTAACTAGACACGATACAGAGAAAGAGACCACGGAAAGCAATGGTGTTAAAACAGATACAGGTAGGCTTATGGAGGTTCTAGACTCATGAGAGGTACATGATCCTATTGGCATTTCAACTAAGGCATTCAAGGAGCACGTACACATATGTACTGGAGAGAGAGAGAGAGAGAGAGAGAGAGAGAGAGAGAGAGAGAGAGAGAGAGAGAGAGAGAGAGAGAGAGGGATTACTCGTGAGCATTCAAGTAGCACGTACACATATGGACTGGAGAGGGAGAGAGAGGGATTACTCGTGATGTCGAGGACTGGATTTCTGGAACGTAAAGACCTCTCTACTCACGGAAGACATGGCAGCCAAGACGTAGCCAAAAAGACATACCCTCGCAGGTTGATAAAGCTATACTCATTTCCCTTATACACCAAAGGCAGAAAACGTCCTCTTCCCGATATGTATAAGTCTATTTACATACGTATTATTGCATCAGCGTGGATGGGGGAACTCGTACCACCGATAATAAATACCCGGACGGTGGTTGATCGGTCGCAGACCACCAGCGCGGGAAGACCAGCCTGGGGATGGGACTCGAGGTTACCAGGGCGGCTAATGGTTGGAGAGAAGACACCAGAGACACGGCGGTAATGGCACGGCAAAACAGGTAGAGCGAGTTGGGAAGCGCATCAAATGAATAGGCATTACGGTGAAGGTTCTAGAGTACGGTGAAACGGTGGAGTTCGGTGAAGGTTTGGATGTGTAAGGGCGTTAGGAAAGTGTGAGAAGTGTGAGGGGGAGCAGCCGGACAATGAGGGTGACAGTGAGGAGAATGGATGGATGATCTATCTTCGGGAGAGTATGGTGAAGATGAGGATCCGGTAGTGCGACTGAAGTAAGAAGATCCGAAATGCGGTGGAAACACCAGAATATGGTGAAGGTCCGACGGTATGGTGAAGTCTTGTGTCTTGGTGAACGGTCAACACTTAGGATGAACGCTGGAAAACGATGGTGAAGAAAGAAAAAAAAAACAAACCCTGGGAGGATAGCTAAGATGAGGGAGGTACGATGGAGGTTTGGGGACTGAACGCAACCAACACACACCAACTCTGAATGAAGCTCTTGCACTGGTTCAGATTAGGAAAGAAATATACATCCACATCTACAGGAGTGTCGATATCTCGAGTCGAATAATCCGCACAGCTCGCGCCTCTTGTGCTCTCCGATGAACTAACGTTAAGCTCTCTCAAGTATCTTTTATTTTTCCCCGCATCGTCACACTCGCAAAGTAGATTTAGGATCGTATTCTCTTTTTTTTTTTTTTTTTTTACACCAACCGCACACAGAGCACACCCACCACTGGATTCTCTCACACTCGGGACGCTACACCGTACTTACGTAACAGAAGCGGCCACGCGCGAATCTCATCTACTCCGTGGTTCACAGCTTGGTCCCCCGTTCACCTGCGGAATCTCACTGACTTCCGCGAAGGACTGGATATCCTCCCAATGCCTGCTGGGGGCGTTCCCAGTTCGGGCCGTGTTCCCCCACCTCTCTCGTCTCCCCCCGAGACCCTGGTGATGCCGAGGTAGGGTGTGGTCGCTTCCCAGGGTCGCAGGTCCCCCACGGTATATAAGGTGCTACGGAGGGAGCCAATGCACACTTCTTCCCAGCGTCACAAGCACACGAGCAGGATGCGGTACGATCTTGTGAGTGTTTCCAGGCATCGCTGCTACTACCTTTGTTTACTCTGATCAGCATTCGAGTTTCAGTTGAATTTTCTTTTTAAGTGTGATAACACGTTTGTACTCGCACGGAAAAAAATGATATATATATATATATATATATATATATATATATATATATATATATATATATATATATATATATCAATGTGGAATGTGAGTACACTTCAACGGTAGAATATTAGAACAACAAACAGATTCGAGGAGACGCGCCTATAATGGGATTTCAATCTTTCCAGCTTCTGTTGTTGTGCCTTTTGGCGGGAGCTTGGGCCCAAGACGTGACGGAGGCGCCTCTAGACGAGGATGATCCTGGCAACTCCACCGTCGTCCCCATCCTGCGCCACATCAACAAAGTCAACGATGACGGATCCTACACCTTCGGCTTCGAGGCGGCCGATGGAACCTTCAAGGTCGAGACCCGCGACGACTTGGGGAACGTGAACGGCAAATATGGTTACATCGACGACCTGGGCGAGCTGAAGATCGTCGAGTACAACGCTGGCAACGGCACCGGCTTCGAGGCCGACTCTGACCTGCTGCCTCAAGCAGTTACTGTCCCTCCTCTCATCCCCCAGCAGCTGCCAAGCATCCCACAGCGTCCTGCTCCCCGCCCCCGTTTCCAGCCTCAACAACCTGTTCAACAATTTGCCCCTCAACCCCAGCCCCAGCCTCAGTTTGCTCCTCGTCCACGCCCACAACCCCAGTTTGTCCCTCGCCCTCAACCCCAGTTCTCCCCTCAGCCCCAGCCCCAGTTCATACCTCGTCAACAGCCCCAGCCCCAGTTCGCTCCCCAGCCCCAGTTCGCCCCTCAGCCCCAGTTTCCTCCCCAGCAACAGTTTGCTCCCCAGCATTTCCGCCCTCAGCCCCAGGTAACGCCGCGCCCAGTCAACATAAAGCTGGATGGCTTCTCCGAGGACAGGAACCAGGACGGCTTTGTGGACGGTTCTCCTGAAGAGGCAGCGAAAGGCACGCCCGCAGGACCTCCCAGTGGGCTGCCCGCTGGCACCTTCCATCTACCGGAGCAACAGCAACCGAAGTTCCCCGCCAGACAGCCTCAGCCACAATTTGCTCCCCAGCAGCAGCAGTTCTTCCAACAGCAAGTCCCCCAGGGCTTCAACAGATTTGCTCCTCCCCAGCCAAATTTCGCACCACAGCAGGTGACCCCACAGCAGGCGCAGTTAATCCGTCAACAGCAGCTCCTCGCCGCGCAGCAGGGTCGCCTACCACAGCAGGCCGTACCCCAGCAGTTCCTGCCACAGCAGCAGCAGCTGGGTGGCGCACAGTTTCTCCCCCAGCAACATGGAGGACAGCAGTTTGCGCCACAGCAGCTCCTGGGTTAGTAGTCCGGCGGTCAGACCTCAGCAGTTTAGCCCCAGAACTCAAGCCCTCAGTAGCTGCAGCTGCCCCAGCCAAAGTCTCCGGCTCCGCAGACACAAGCTGCTGCATTTGTGATGCTCAGGCGCTATTTATTACTATCTGAAGTGTACTTAAACAGTTGATCTTTGCTCCCTTTTTTTCTAAATTGTTTTCACAATGTATATAGATTCCTGTAATGAGACCGAATGTAAATAAATTCAATAGGTTTAGTCTTTTTATTCTTTCTTCTATACCATACACGAGTCATCGATACTTACTATGGGTCTAAAAAGTCTCTACTCTTGATCGGACGACATAGAAAATGATGTCACACTTCAAGTCCACACTAACAACAACAAATGTTAAGACTGACTTTCACCTTATTCTGTCAAATATGCATGAAGGAAAAGAAGAATGTCTCTAATTACACCTAGTTTCATAAACAGTCTCTTATCTGAGGGTCCTCCATATACTTTACCTGGAATCATCTGCATTTAAAAAAAAAATATTTGGGATCGCCAACAAACCCGTTCGCAAGTACTTATCTCGTATTCTCAGGACTTTAGGTACATGCTGTGGCATTCTTTGTCATTTTCTGTGTCATCAGGTCCATCTCACAGCTTCAAAATGCCTCCTATCTAAAGCCGACTCTCATATCCACCACACCCACATACCCAACACAGATCGTGTATTTGATCCGTCACTACACTGGTATATACTTGATATATATATATATATATATATATATATATATATATATATATATATATATATATATATATATATATGGATTTGGAGAAGGTATATGACAGAGATGCTATATGGAAGGTATTAAGAATATATGGTGTGGGAGGCAAGTTGTTAGAAGCAGTGAAAAGTTTTTATCGAGGATGTAAGGCATGTGTACGTGTAGGAAGAGTGGAAAGTGATTGGTTCTTAGTGAATGTAGGTTTGCGGCAGGGGTGTGTGATGTCTCCATGGTCGTTTAATTTGTTTATGGATGGGGTTGTTAGGGAGGTGAATGCAAGAGTTTTGGAAAGAGGGGCAAGTATGCAGTCTGTTGTGGATGAGAGAGCTTCAGAAATGAGTCAGTTATTCGCTGATGATACAGCGCTGGTGGCTGATTCATGTGAGAAACTGCAGAAGCTGGTGACTGAGTTTGGTAAAGTGTGTGAAAGAAGAAAGCTGAGAGTAAATGTGAATAAGAGTAAGGTTATTAGGTACAGTAGGGTTGAGGGTCAAATTAATTGGGAGGTAAGTTTGAATGGAGAAAAACTGAAGGAAGTGAAGTGTTTTAGATATCTGGGAGTGGATTTGGCAGTGGATGGAAACATGGAAGCGGAAGTGAATCATAGGGTGGGGGAGGGGGCGAAAATTCTGGGAGCTTTGAAGAATGTGTGGAAGTCGAGAACATTATCTCGGAAAGCAAAAATGGGTATGTTTGAAGGAATAGTGGTTCCAACAATGTTATATGGTTGCGAGGCATGGGCTATGGATACAGTTGTGCGCAGGAGGGTGGATGTGCTGGAAATGAGATGTTTGAAGACAATATGTGGTGTGAGGTGGTTTGATCAAGTAAGTAATAATAGGGTAAGAGAGATGTGTGGTAATAAAAAGAGTGTGGTTGAGAGAGCAGAGGAGGGTGTTTTGAAATGGTTTGGTCACATGGAGAGAATGAGTGAGGAAAGATTGACCAAGAGGATATATGTGTCAGAGGTGGAGGGAACAAGGAGAAGTGGGAGACCAAATTGGAGATGGAAAGATGGAGTGAAAAAGATTTTGAGTGATCGGGGCCTGAACATGCAGGAGGGTGAAAGGCATGCAAGGAATAGAGTGAATTGGAACGATGTGGTATACCGGGGTCGACGTGCTGTCAATGGATTGAACCAGGGCATGTGAAGCGTCTGGGGTAAACCATGGAAAGTTCTGTGGGGCTTGGATGTGGAAAGGGAGCTGTGGTTTCGGTACATTATTACATGACAGCTAGAGACTGAGTGTGAACGAATGTGGCCTTTGTTGTCCCTTCCTAGCGTTACCTCGCACACATGAAGGGGGAGGGGGTTGTTATTTCATGTGTGGTGGGGTGGCGATGGGAATGAATAAAGGCAGACAGTATGAATTATGTACATGTGCATATATGCACATGTCTCTGTGTGTGTATATATATGTATACGTTGAGATGTATAGGTATGTATATGGCCATTTGAATGTCTGGAGAACAACATAAAGTAACAAAGAATGCCGTTGAGTCATTAAGATTGTTGGTTGCCAATTATTGAAGCAGTGAAAAGTTTTTTCGGATGTAAGCATTGTTCTGTAGAAGATGAAAATTGATGTCCGCAGCCATGAATGTATGGTGGGCAGGTGTGTGATGTCCCATGTGAATTTAAGGTTCATGATAGGGATTGTTAAGGAAGATTAATGCATTTATCGTGAGTAAAGGGCATATGATAGTCTGTTGGATGAGAGGCTGGAGAGTCAATTGTTGTTCGCTATTGACCAGCTTACACGGCGGATTCATGTGACAACATGCAGAAGTGGGTACGAGATTAAAGTGAAACTGTGTCTAAGAAAAAGTTCAAAAGATTGAGAGAGCATACGAAGACAAGGATAGTACACGTCAGGGTAGAAGGGTCAAGTCAATTGGGATGAGTTGAGGTCGAAAAACGATTAGGGTCAACTGTTTGTTAATATCGGTGTGTTCTATCAGCGATGGAACCATAGGAACGGAATGACATAGTTTGTGAGGGCGAAAATTTGGGAGCTTGAAAAATGTGGAATGAAACTTATCCCGTAAGCAAAAATGGATGTTATAAAAGGAATAAGTTCCAACAATGTATTTTATTTTGCGTAGCGTAGGCTAGTATATGTGCCAAAGGACATAGGACAATCGGCGAAATGAGATGTTTTGAGGACGAATTGGATTTGCTTTGAGAGAATTTGAACCGAAGAAATACTCAAGGGTTACTAGAAGATGTGTGTGGCAAGAAAATAAAAGGGTGGTTATGAGTAGAAGCGAGAAGAGCTGTTTAAAATGTTTGGGACATGAGGAATGATTGCGGAAATATTGACCATAGCGATATATGTCAGTGCGTCAGCACACGAGAGACAGAGCAACCACACATTGGATGCCTGCAACGAGATAACAACGATTCTATGGCATCCGGTGCCTGAACATGCAGAGGGTGAAAGGAGGGCAAGGAATAGAGTGAATTGGAGCGATGTGGTATACAGGGGTTGACGTGCTGTCAGTGGATTGAATCAAGGCATGTGAAGCGTCCGGGGTAAACCATGGAAAGCTGTGTAGGTATGTATATTTGTGTGTGTGGACGTGTGTATGTACATGTGTATGGGGGGGGTTGGGCCATTTCTTTCGTCTGTTTCCTTCCGCTACCTCGCAAACGCGGGAGACAGCGACAAAGTAAAAAAAAAAAAAAAAAAAAAAAAAAAAAAAAAAAAATATATATATATATATATATATATATATATATATATATATATATATATATATATATATATATATATATATGGTCCCTGGTTCTGGGCTAATGACCATATAGCAGGCAGACGGCTGTTAAAATATAACATGATACACGCAAGTCTAAAATCAAAAATACTTCGAAAAATCCTTGCTCATTTTTCCTCCTTTTCCAGGGCATCATTCACTTCTCTCTTTCTTTAGCTCTCCTCTCCTCTCACTCTCTCACCTTCAGCTTCTCATTTACGTATCAGTTCGTTTCTCCTACTTTCGAATGCTAAGGATACACACACACAGACACAGACACACACAAAGAAAGTCCGTCTTCTCCATTACCAGGATTGTTTACCGTTCCCATATATCGTCACACAAAACTCGCCTTTTTTCTTCCCTAGCATCTTCCTCGCTTCTCTTATACCATTGAATATCCGCAGCCGATAACCTACTGGCAGAGTGCACCACGATCATCGAACCACTGGGTGAACTTAAGGTTGCAGGCGAAGTTCAAGAATGGCAAGTGCAAGAACGACTTCCATCTATTTTCATCCGGCAGTGCTTTATGGCTCATGAGTTCGCTTGACCAAGTCTCTCTGGCCATATGATGCCAACTTAATACTACTACAAGTGCTTATTCAGCGCCAGACTTTAACACAGCTCCTCACTAACCATCTCATACGTCAACGTGAGGGTTCACACGCAATAAAGCTCAGAAACCTTTCCTACAAACCAAGCTATTTCAAAAGCATGAGAGAGCAACTCTTACGCATAATCTCACCAACAGATGCCACTGTCATCGCAGACAAAGGCGAAGCGTCGACGCTGCACAAGGTGGGGTCGAGGGCAGCATTCTAGGTCCACTCCTGTTTCTCGTTTCCCCTATCAGTGTTCGTGTTCCTCATCTACATCACCATGTAGTACGTGAACTCTAACGCCCCCTTTCTCACATAATGATTCAGTGATAATACCACGAACGATCGTGACTTCTACACACTGCATGACTTTACAAGGATGAACCTTGAAAAAAAAAAAAATCATCGCATATTTTCATTCTTATTCATATACTTCAAAGTAGTAAGTATTATGGCCAACAAACCCAACATACATACATAACCGGACCAACATTCGATCAGATTGTATGTTTGACGAATGCGATTTGGAATTCTGCTTTATGAGAAACATCCAACCCAACAAAACATCCCATCTCGCAACTGGTTCACTCACACGAATACGATGTACGCACCCACCCGACTGTGTAGGCAAGAAGCTATGCAGGAGGAGTAAAGCATGGGCGGACCCCCAAGTGTGTGTTAATCGCAAGACTAAAGCGTCTCGACACGCCTCCCTATACATTATGAAGGGATAACCTGTTTTCCTTGGTACTGTGTCATTACCACCGCAGCAGCTGCCTCCTACGCCACCACTACTACCACCTCCAGCACCATCACCCACACCAAGGATCCCTCGCCATACCGCCACATACCCTCCTTACCACATACCCTCCATACACTACACATGACGTAAACTGGTAACCTGCATTGTCCCGGCCTACGTGCTTATGTCATATGAGTGAATTCAGTAGTATACAGACGCTCAGATCAAATCACCTTCCTAATCTTTACTACCCTAATCTAATCCTAATCTAAAATCTTCTAAATGGATCTCATGGGACGTATTTCACAATCCGGGAATCGCTCTGGTAGCGCAAGACTTTGCACTCTTACCTTTCTCTTTTTTAAGTCCAGTGACCAAAACCGTGACCAAAAGCGACGCAGTATTCAAAAGTGGGGACGCACCAGTGTATGAAGTCTAGGATCTTTGTCACTGTTTGTACCGCTTCTAAACACTTACTGATGTCTGAAGCTTTTGCACTTATCGATATCAGAATTCATTTGCCAAGTGCGAGCCGTATTTAGGGAAGCAGTGCTTCATGTGAACAGAGGTGTGCTGTATATAGAAACAGGGATGTGAACGTATAAGACAGGGTAGTGAGTGGTGGAATGAAGAAGTTGGTTTGCCGGTGAAACACAGAGGGGTCTGTGTGTTGTTAGTATCAGCAGGGAAGGTGTGCCAGTGAATGGGAAAAGTACAAATGAAAATGGAGAGGTTTCAAGAGAAATGTATGAGCTTTGAGAAAGTGAGTAAATGAGATATGGAAAGAGAGTATCGATGGACTTAAATGTTAATGAGAAAAAGTTTTGAAGCGAGGTGAAAAGAGTGGTGAGAACAGCTGGACAATGAGGGTGACAGAGGGCGAAAGGATGGGGAAGTGGTGACATACAAGTTAGGGTAGGAGGGAGTGTGAGAAATAAGACGAAATGCTGACTGCTTTAGATGATGTGTGAGGTGGATGTGGTGTGCGTTAAGCACGGTGTCGTATGGAGCGAGTCGTGAGGAAGACGGTTGTAAAAAGAGAGGAGTTAAGTGGGGAAAACTGTGGAAATGTTGCAAAGTGTGAGGAGTGGATGGGATTGCAGTTGAGCCTCTTTAGGGGGTGGTGATGATGTTGAATGGTTAGGCTAGTGGGCGTATGGACCAAAGTATCAGTGCAGCTGAGTAAAAAAATGAACATTCAAATCAAAGTAGTACAAGTTTGCTGAGTATACATGGTAGCGTAGATGGGAGAACAATGACTGAGAGGGATTTTGGCAAATACAGAACTTGTGACTAGGGAGGAGCAACATGGCTTCAAGAGAAACAGAAGAGATGTGTAAACTTGGTGTTTGCTTAGGAAAATGCAGATGAGAAACACTCGGAGGAAGTGAACGACTTGTATGTAGCATCTATGGACCTGAAGAAAGCGTATGACAGGACTGACAGACATGCCTTGTGCTACATGTACATGATGGAAAGGGAAATTTATTGTGTGTAGCTTTCTCTTTTATTCTGGAGAGCAAGATGAGTGTACAAGTAGCAAGGGAGAGGGGGGTGTGAGCGGTTTCCCTGTGAAGGTGTGAGCCAGGAATTTGTCATGTTACCGTGACTGTCCAGTCTATTCATAGACTGGGGTGGTGAGGAGGTAAATGCGAGGATCATGAGGTACGAAACAGGTATGCAGAACTGTTGGAAGTGGATGTGGCGTGGAGGGTGAACCAGCGACTGTTCGCAGCTCTCACGGCTGTGGTGAGAGACTCCAGATGCTGGTGGCACAGCCTAGGAGGAACGAATATGAGAAGGAGTTTTAAAAAATAAATGTGAATAAAGTTATGGGGTGCGGTAGTGGGGACTGAGACAAAACGGTTTGAGTGCGAGACCAAATGGGGAGAACCTGTAGAAAGCGGAGTGCTTTAGGTACGTGGAACTAAAAATGATGGGGTGTTGAAGGGTGGAAGATGAGGCTAAAGTACTGGTAGCTTTTACATATATATATATATATATATATATATATATATATATATATATATATATATATATATATACCAAACACATAAGTCCTTGTTCATGGGACGCAACGACCCAACAAACGAGCAAAGTGGGACCAATTTAGAGGAATCACAATCCCTGAACTCACTCGTACAGGCCTGGAAGGAGAGAACAGAGGAAACAGATAAAGGTACTAGACAACGCCGTGGACAACAGAAGAAATAAGTCAACAGTCGCCCCCACCACCAGGTACAAAACCCACCCGCCTCTCAACGAGGAAAATATGAGATGTTAAACACCTTTTCGCTAACCTATCAGCCAACGATGACACTAAAGTCGTGAAACTCTGCCCTAAATCGAGAGTGTGAATACCTCCAGCAGACGCTAATGGATGGGGCAAAAACGGAACGATATAAACATTGGAAAATATATATATATCAACGGCCTGGCATAGATATGAAGTCTCAAAAAAGTATTCTTGAAAGCAGGTGAACGGCTACAGGGAAACACCCGTGGAAAAATTAATCACCTGCAAGTCAGAAATAATAAATAAAAGATGTTGGCTGAGAGATGGTGTATACGAACACTGGAAAAACAAGTAAGTCTGTGTTCGCAGTCACATCCAAAGAAAACGGGACTTCGAAAGAAGTTCTGGACTGGCTTGACCCACAATAGGCAAAGAAACATTCCACACTCACATTTATTGACGTAATTCGATTCTACCTTGACAGCCGAATCTCAGTGAAAACCTTCACACCAGCGATACGGACAGCCATCCTAAAGAAGAGGAAAACGACAGCGCCAGCACAGAAAACAGCATGTCACTACAAAGGGAAAGGGACTGGACTCTACCGTTTCATTATCTACACTACTCTCATCAACACAGTGATCTCCACGAGATTCGAGGAGGCCACAGGGTAACATTTCGTCTCAACACCAGGCATGTCGTAATATCGCCCCCCAAAGAACTATCGAACTATTTCCCCGTTGTTATAAGACCGAACTATTTCCCGTTTTTTATAAGTGCCAGAGGAAAATACTACGAAAAGAAAAAGTGATCTAAACTTTCACATTACGCTAACGTATGGAGGAAGGACAACAACCTCTGCAACCATCATCAGCGACGACGGTTTTCGAGGCGTAAGGAGCATCATCATCGCCTCCGCCATCTCGATCGCTGCCAGTGGCAGCCAACGGAGGCCGAAGTACAGAACCCCACGATGACACAAAGGGATATACGCAAAGCCCTCGACAAACTGTGGACGAACGACTTACGAACTGACGGCGTGTCAGACATGCCAGAAGTTATCCAGAGATCAATGTAAAAATGTCCTTTAACCAGTAACCATCGAGTGATCCAAGTCACCAAATTATCCAAGATGAGGTGGGCTTTTCACAAGGTAGCGAGCGCGTCCTGTCGCAAACGCTACTACCATTCGCAAGTTACACAGCAGATATTCCTCCTCCAGTAAGAAGGTGCAGTCGAGTCGCGCGTATTCCCTCGTACAGTATAGAGGTAACTAGGCTTCACAAACATCAACAAGTCAATAAACGAAGTACGGAGAAGAGTGACCCAGCGGCGTAAAGAGAAAGGCAAATCGGATACAGGAACAAAAGAGCTGTGGAGTACTGCTCCACACACTATCTTCAAGAATTCTGACTGTAAACAACATTACCGAGAGAGTTGCACACAACAATCTTGTCGCACGGACTCTGACAGCCACCTGGCGAGGGCAAGACTACATTTGATCAAGATCCTGTATCATATGACTACCCGAATCCCACTCACCTCACCTCCAGGTCAAGGTAAAAAACTAATGCTGCATAATACGAAATATAGTACCAAGGTCCGTCACTGATGTAACATGTTAACATTCAGCTTAGAAGTCTTGGATCACAACCCTGTGAAGTTCACCACTAAAGCGTTAGAAATGTTAGCCTTATATGCCACCTATGAACTCCTGTGAGTAACAGCTACCTACAGACTACCTACAGACGGTGTGCAACACTGCACGCACTGGTCACAACCACGAGGGAGCACGTGTGGTAAAATATAAACGCTAATCCACGATCCTGTGGATATGAGAACATGCCGTCAAGATTGCACAAAATCATGGTGCCTGATAAAACATACCAAGGAAACAACATACACCGAAAGCTCACACTAATCACGTACGACGAAGAAGAAGGAACTTCACCCAAGGCTCCGCGTTTTAGGCCGGGAAAGAGAGAGATGCAAGGACAGACTACGACGCCTAAACACTGCATACTATTTCTAATCTAATCTTGCCCAGGGTTCATGTTTATATTTCTGTATACAGCCGACTACTGCCAACTTGGAAGGCGTATATACAGACGTGCTACAGTGGCCTTACTCTCTCGTCCTAAGCCCTGCCATCGTCCACTAGAATGGCCTAATACGGTGCTGTTACACGCAGGTCTACGGAGACCCAGCGCTGGGTGGTCAACTACCCTGATTTCGCTGGTGCGATTCTCGAACACGAAGGGAACGTGCAATCTATGTATGAGCACGACGGTACACGGCGCCCAAGCGGTGTCTTTGACCCCGATCCGTAAGTTTTAGCCCAAAGGCCGGGCATTCACTCATATCTAAGGATGACGTCCCGGCGTGCTCAAGGATCGTACCGTCATGTTTACGGATGGTGCCACCGTGCTGAGGGACCGTGCCGTCGTGTTTCAAGATCGTACCGTCATGCTTTTGGATCGTATCGTTGTGCTTAGAAGCCTAAAAAAAAAAAAGAAAAACAATTGTATCTAAAGGTATATATATATATATATATATATATATATATATATATATATATATATATATATATATATTATTTTTTTTATTATACTTTGTCGCTGTCTCCCGCGTTTGCGAGGTAGCGCAAGGAAACAGACGAAAGAAATGCCCCCCCCCCCCCCATACACATGTATATACATACGTCCACACACGCAAATATACATACCTACACAGCTTTCCATGGTTTACCCCAGACGCTTCACATGCCTTGATTCAATCCACTGACAGCACGTCAACCCCGGTATACCACATCGCTCCAATTCACTCTATTCCTTGCCCTCCTTTCACCCTCCTGCATGTTCAGGCCCCGATCACACAAAATCTTTTTCACTCCATATATATATATATATATATATATATATATATATATATATATATATATATATATATATATATATATATATATATAAATATATATATATATATATATATATATATATATATATATATATATATATATATATATATATATATATTACAGCCACTTACCTGAGTCAGCACAGCCCGGGTAATTTTCAAGCGGTGCGGTAGCCATGAGCGATTTGCTGGATGTCAGGAACAGAAGCAGCAAGTTTCTCCGTCTGTGCGACAACCGCGTTGCTCGAGTCAACGTTCATACTGGCGTATCGTTCTGTTGGGGGGGAACATAACATCACGTGATCAAAAAATAACGTAGGGACCACAGGCCTATAATATAACGTCGGTGCAACGCACTAACGGGGTCCCTGTTACTTAGGGATCTCCAAATTACTGTAAAAAAAAAAGAGAGAAAATGATAATTACAGTAATCTTTCTCTTTCTGGCATACTGACAAATTGCTTTCAGTCTTTTAACTGATATACAGATTACGTATCTCTAATGAAGATTAAATGACTCAAAAAAAATAAATTGACTGTTAAAAGTTATTCTTGTCTTTTCTCTGAAAGTATATCTTATGTCACTTACATGCATTATAAAGAGCATAACTCAAAGAACTTTGCACTTCCATTGGCCTTTATCTATATCTTCTTATTTTGCAAGTCTGAGGTTTCTGAAGTGAACATTCGAATTTCCAATACTAAATCGATATGGACGGGTCCCTTGAAAAATTACTCGCCCCGAGTCTCTTAAACGGAACGTATGATATTCACACACACCTCTCGTCAAGAATAATGACCAATGAAATGCTTAGAGAGAGAGAGAGAGAGAGAGAGAGAGAGAGAGAGAGAGAGAGAGAGAGAGAGAGAGAGAGAGAGATACTGTACCCGGAAATAAGGTACCGCCGTGGAATATAGACATTGCAGCCCTCCTGTTTAGCCCAGTCCCGCTCGCGTCTTCGTTCTGCGCCGTGATGGGAGGGTGATCATTGTTAATCCCTTATCTCTCTCTCTCTCTCTCTCTCTCTCTCTCTCTCTCTCTCTCTCTCTCTCTCTCTCTCTCTGCGTTTAATCCGGTTACATTCACGCCACTGCATAAAAACCTAGCAATCCAAATCCATATACATCTCTTCGATTTACATGTTAAAGTCCCCGATTATAAACCTTAGCTTTACCTGACCAATTTCTTTCCCAGAATCCAGTCGCAATTACCCGATATCAATCATGATAATTCTTTTTCCAATACACACCTGATGATGATGATGATGATAATAATAAATCCCTTGGTACACTTGTAGATTTCGCTTGACGATTTGAGAAACGATTACATTCTAAGTTCCCGATTTAATTCAAGGGTATGCATGATGAGGGTCGGAGGTACTGTGAGTGTCCTCTGGGTTTACCCCTAGACTTCGTACCACCTCGAGTTCCAAAAGCCGGTAAGGGAAGGGTAACATGACCCAATATCTAGCCTAGCCGATCCCAATTCCATCTTATACCAGCCTAGCCCAATCGAGTGCAGCCTAGTGGGGCTATCCTTACTCGAAGTTCTAAAACTGATCCGTGGGCCAAGTGGAGGACCGGGAACCGAGTAACTTTCGGACCCTCTTCAGCAGCTGCCATAAGGGAGGATAAATTGGACAACCACTTTAAGGGCACCTAAATTTTGGTATCATATGCATAATCAAACGCATTAGGTTTAACAGTAAGTTTTATTGATAGGGCGAAGTGAAATCAAAGTAAAAAAGAAAGTTCGACTTGTACATATATCACTCTTAGTCCTCTTAATACGACATATCATGAATCTGTTGCCCTCAGCTCCAACAACCCTAAAACCACCTCTGCCACTGGGAAGGAATGGCTAAAGCCAGATACGTCTCCCTCCTAAAAAGGCGAAGAGCACGAAACTATAAATTTTCAATATACAAAATTTTTCCCAACTTCCTCGTCCAGAATTGATGCTAATTTTGGTTTTTACCCTTACACTTTCGAACTGTTTAATCTCTTGGACATGACCGTAAGAGCCTAGCTTACCGTAACTTGGCCATAAGGGGGTAAGTCGTAGGTACTCATTCCCAAGGGTCGTAACTGTCGATCTCAAGGGGTAAATAAAAAAAAAATAATCTATTCCTTGCAACAGTTTTCGCCTTAAGAACAACTATAGTCGTTACAATAACGACGAACTCATAACAATGAAACAGGCAAAAGTACTTCGACTGTACGTGGCAGTGTGCCAAATACCCTACAACCCCACACGCTAGCCAGGAATAACCTGGCCACGGGAGACAATCGTGAAACTAACGTACTCTGAAGGTCACTGGCCAAGAAGAATCAGTAAGTAAATCAATTATTCAGAAAATCAACCTTTCCCATCCAGAGAAAACGAAAACATTGCGTACGCGCCAACAGACGAGGGTAAGCCAGGAGGCTATAGAGCTGCTGGAGAAGGTCCAACGGAGGGTGGCAAAAACTGTACGTGAAACATGGCTACGTGTTGCAGGGAAACGACAGCAGCTGTTGAGATGCCTACGCTCGAGAGGCGAAGAAATAGAGAAGACTTGCTTACGACGATTTCATAAGATTCGCCTGTGTCAGCTTGGCGATGCAGAAATATGTAATCACTTGGAGGTACACCAACAAACGAGTTATAACATCAAAGTCTCACTTACGTATCGATCATGGCTACGACTTTACTTCGAAAATTCGGTCGAGAATATAATTTCGTTAATGGGTAGCTTATGTGTAGGCATTTTAAAAAGAGATTTAAGAAACTTCTGTTTTGACAGAAAGCTGAATGAACCGAACTAGGTATGAGAATAAACAGCGAATGTAAAAGCGTCAGTGTCTGAAGAGGTATTTGTTAATATAACTGACGCTTAAAGACGGAACATATGGGAACAAACAAAAACAAGTCACCACAAGACTCATGAGATGTCTGAAGAGAGGAACCCCCCAAAAACAGAATACATGAGAAAGATAAACAATACACTACACATTACACCCACAGAAAAATTGACTTGATGTGGAGTTTTCTCCGTGACTGGCGCCTCCAACGTAAAGAAAAACAATCTACATCCACATGAAATTAGAACAAACAAAAGAGCTATGGAAGTAAACGAACAAGTTTACAGATAAGACCACAAAGAAACGATTATGAAAACACAAGAACACAAGGAAAAACAAACACAAATAGCAAAACATGAAAGAAAGAACACTAGCTAAATACTAGAATAGGGGAACAAGCAAACAAATGTACACATGAATGAACACAAAAGTGATTGAAGTCGCAATCATAAACAGCAGAAGAGCAAGCACTCAAGCATATACAGACAAGACCCTTCACACAGACAAACACACATGCAACAAAGATTAATATTCAGTGAAGAATGACACATAGAGAGCAAAAACAAAGAAAAAACAAATAAACTGCTACACGTACGAACGAATGAATGAAATCTTCAACAACGAACATTAGGACAGAGGAGCCCACAATGAAAAAAATAAGTACATACCCCACACACACATCTGAACACACAAACACAAACATTTGAAAGACAACGTTAAGATCTGCCACGAGCAGAGATTTCAAAATTCCTTTATGTTTCCTCCTCTGTTATCACTGTTCCACACACGCCACTCGTTGCTGCATCGCTTCCTGCCCATATACGCTCCATATTCTCACACACACACACACACGTGCGTGCTGGCAACATATACCATGGCCTGAGCGCTGACAATAACGGCAGCGGCTCTTCCGACGACTACGTCGCCCTCTAGAACTACCTTAACTTGAAGCTGGACCACCGCCAAACAATGTCTCTTTGAACCCAAACCAAGACCGTATCCGTGCACGTCAGCCTCGCAGCTAATCCTGTCTCTCTCTAGGTCCCAGTCACCCCTGCGGGTTGTTCAGTCCACCAAACGTGCAACTGCGATCTCCACCCACTACTGTCTTACACGAGGTCTCAGTCCCTCCCCTGCAGGCTGTTCAGTCCACCAGACTTCCAACTCCGCTGAGGTCTCAGCCCCCCATGCAGGCTGTTCAGTCCTACCATCTACTGCCTCACTAAGGGGTCTCAGCTCCTGTAGGTGACCGAGTCCGCACCATCGCTCAGATCTATAATATTCTTCGTTGACCAAGGACACTTGGCCTCCCTGCTCCTGAAGAGACATCAGTTTTCATTCTTCCCAAAAGGTCTTCCTCCTTATCCATTACACAACAATGGCTTTAGAAAAAAAAAAAATAAAAGATGCAGGATCAGCCCCGATCTCTCTCTCTCTCTCTCTCTCTCTCTCTCTCTCTCTCTCTCTCTCTCTCTCTCTTCTCTCTCTCTCTGACAGAAGCTGCCGAATCAGCTTCGCCGGAGTTTCAGTTCTTCGGCAGCGCAACCGCATCGAACTCGTCCGAGCTCCATCCCAACCCCCTTATCAATGATAGTTGTAAACCTGTCCGTTTAACCTACTCCTCTATTTCTATAATGCTATTACCATATTTTTTCCTTTGCACATTATCATCAATGTTTCACAGTTAATTCAGTAAACTGCTTACTATCACTGTTATCATTATCCCTTCGATGCTATATGTCAGCAAAAGTCAGATGATCTCTGTATTAGGAAGTACTCCATTCTTAAACACGGGAAGGAAAAGTGGTGTCAGAGAATAAATACTAATCAACATCATCATTATCGTTTACTTCTGCAGGTCCCTACTTCCATCACATGAAGTGCGAAGTTAAAGATATAACGCATACACAAACAAAACTGTCTTTTAGTAGCAGAGTTGCAGAACACTGGATCAAACCACCATCAGATTAGGACAGGGCAAGGACATATAAATGCAGTTTAAAATCCGGCCTGACAAATACTTTATGGATATCAATCACCTGGGAATAAGCTGGTAAAGGGCAATATATATATATATATATATATATATATATATATATATATATATATATATATATACATACATGGTGCTCCTTTACAGCTATTTCCCTGCCGGTTGGTGAGCCGGACGGAGTGGTGGTAAGTGGAGAGGAACCTCTCGTTTTAACATCCTGTCTCCACCTACATAGAATGGCAATATAGGTTGCTATGTGGTGTCCTCTGGCAGATAACCTCTCTCTCTCTCTAGACCGTTCAGCTCTTCTGTTGTCTGTCTTTCCCATGCAGTTCCCACGTGTCTCTCCAGCCGCCTTCCACCCGCATACAAGTGCTGGTCACGTGTGCAGTATGTACCACGTGTACCCGCTAAGTGAACCGCTCGTCCTCTCTCTCTCTCTCTCTCTCTCTCTCTCTCTCTCTCTCTCTCTCTCTCTCTCTCTCTCTCTCTCTCTCTCTCCTCTTGCTCTCATGTACTCCCTGCACTTGATTAATCCCGTCTCCATCTACGTGGATTAAGAACTTAAGTGACGACTACAGGCAGACTCGTCGAACGACTGACCGTTGTGGCGCTTCCTCCCTCCCTGACCTGCTGAGCTCTGGAACTCCTCTTCCTCCCTTCATTTCCCTCCCTCTTTCTGTGGCCGTTTCTACCCTTAAGAACTCAGGTCTGCAAACACCTGCGGACCCCCTTCATCAATTTCCACATTTTTTCCCCTCCATTTACTCCCTTTAGCTTGAGAGTGCTTTTAACTGGGGTATATACTGGGCCGTTATGTGGGTCACTATAATAAGAATGAAAAGAGAACTCGAAAAGCTCATCACAGACGACCAGGTCTTCTGTTGACTGCTTCTTCTACACAGTGTTAGCACGTACTCTCGTGCACTCCCCTGTTCTCCTTCATCCTCAATTCTCTCCTTAATCTTTCATTTCCTTCCCTCCATTCCATCCCTCCCCTCCACCACCTTCTTGCGTTCTTCCCGGCCGCTCCCACGCTTCTGGGAGCACCTGCAGCCACCGGGTCATCTGCTCCAATCTTGGCCTGGCTCCCCAGTAACAGCGTGCACATGGGGGGCCTACATGGAGAGGACAGATGACAGAAGACCCGATGGTTTATGACGTGGTTATCTTTCTGTAGAGCAGTAATAGTAAGCCTTCATCCCTTACGTGTCGTAGGCAGAGACTGGAGAATAAAGCAGAAGGCTCCTCCCTACCTACAACCACCAGCACCTCCGGCTCATTAGCCGGGCACGATGACACGCTACGAAGGAACACCATCATATGCCACGTAGAAAGAGTGTACTAATTTCGGAAGTTTGTAGAAAAGGATGAATGGAACAGAAAGAAGAAAAAAAAAACTTCCTTTTTACTTTCAACCGTAGGATGGCCTCAAGAAGGAAGGACTTAAGCCGTTCCTCTGGAGGAGGGGGAAAAATATGAAAAGGATGTTGACATAAGTCGATGTTATCAATCTTGATTCGGGGGTATAGCCCAGGTGATCAATATCTCTGAAGTCTTGGCCCAGCGACCTTTCCTGTCGTCTGATGTGTCGGCAGGAGTGGTTGTGGGTGGGTGGGGAAGGAGCCTTCACCTCGTTATAGAGCATCAGGTCTCCTGTCATCTGTCCTCCCCATATGTAGGCCCCCCCGTGTGCACGCTGTTACTGGGGAGCGAGGCTAAGATTGGAGCAGATGAACCGGTGGCTGCAGGTGCTCCCAGAGGCGTGGGAGCGGCCGGAGGGGGTTGGAGAGAGAGAGAGAGAGAGAGAGAGAGAGAGAGAGAGAGAGAGAGAGAGAGAGAGAGAGAGAGAGAGAGAGAGAGAGAGAGGGTTGGGTTGGGGGGATAGGGTGTCACGCGTGGGGTCTTCCCCATCACCTGGCAAACCTCTCACACCAGCCCCACACACACACACACACACACACACACACACCTCGGCAACAGACGCATCACCAAACTTCTTGGCAACCCTTCTCAAGCCGGTCTCCAGGACCTCAGCAACAGACTTACCTCCCTCCCTACTGTATCATTACCCTCCCTACTGTATCACTACCCTCCCTACTGTATCATTACCCTCCCTACTGTATCACTACCCTCCCTACTGCATCACTACCCACCCTACTGTATCACTACCCTCCCTACTGTATCACTACCCTCCCTACTGTATCACTACCCTCCCTACTGTATCACTACCCTCCCTACTGTATCACTACCCTCCCTACTGTATCACTACCCTCCCTACTGTATCACTACCCTCCCTACTGTATCACTACCCTCCCTACTGCATCACTACCCTCCCTACTGTATCACTACCCTCCCTACTGTATCACTACCCTCCCTACTGTATCACTACCCTCCCTACTGTATCACTACCCTCCCTACTGTATCACTACCCTCCCTACTGTATCACTACCCTCCCTACTGTATCACTACCCTCCCTACTGTATCACTACCCTCCCTACTGTATCACTACCCTCCCTACTGTATCATTACCCTCCCTACTGTATCACTACCCTCCCTACTGTATCACTACCCTCCCTACTGTATCATTACCCTCCCTACTGTATCACTACCCTCCCTACTGTATCACTACCCTCCCTACTGTATCACTACCCTCCCTACTGTATCACTACCCTCCCTACTGTATCATTACCCTCCCTACTGTATCACTACCCTCCCTACTGTATCATTACCCTCCCTACTGTATCACTACCCTCCCTACTGTATCATTACCCTCCCTACTGTATCATTACCCTCCCTACTGCATCACTACCCTCCCTACTGTATCACTACCCACCCTACTGTATCACTACCCTCCCTACTGCATCACTACCCTCCCTACTGTATCACTACCCTCCCTACTGCATCACTACCCTCCCTACTGTATCACTACCCTCCCTACTGCATCACTACCCTCCCTACTGTATCACTACCCTCCCTACTGCATCACTACCCTCCCTACTGTATCACTACCCTCCCTACTGTATCACTACCCTCCCTACTGCATCACTACCCTCCCTACTGTATCACTACCCTCCCTACTGCATCACTACCCTCCCTACTGCATCACTACCCTCTTAACTACATAACCACCCAAATTAGTGTAACAACGTCCTTAACTGCTGAGTTGGTGTTACTGCACTCCGCCTACATCAGGTTACAGTGCGAGTGAAAAGCCACCTTTGGCGAGGCTGTATCATGAGGAGTACAGTCCCGGAGAAAAACTTCTCACTCCGAAGGAGTTCACATTTCCCCGCTACTGCAAACAGCGCAGCCTTGGAACTACAGCAGCCTTTGGCAAGGGGGCTCTGAGCTATTCACGAATGAATGAGATAAAAAAGATTACACACCCACAACACCATCACAACCGTATAATTATCCTAATTACTGTATAACTCAATTACAGTCATTATCCTTACCACCGTATCATTACAGTCATTATCCTTATCACCGTATCATTATCCTTACTGCATCCGTTCTAAGTACTAAGATCATCTCCATAAAGACTGAGTTACAGTGGACCATACAGCATCGCTACCCGAACTCCTGTAACGCTATCACTGTATGTCCATCATAACTGCTGTATCATTATCCCCACACTATTGTATTTACCAATCAGCCTGTATTGTATCACCGCACACCCAGAGTGTACCATCCCCGCCTACATAGTCTAAGGTCAGAGGAAAACTACAGGCGGTTCCTAGCAGCTCCTGGCTCACCATAGCTCCTAGCTCACCACAGCTCCTAGCTCAACGCAGCTCCTAACTCAACACAGCTCCTAGCTCAACACTGCTCTTGCCTCCACGTAGCTCCTAGCTCAAAACAACTCCTAGCTCAACACAGCTCCTGGCTCAACGCAGCTTCTAGCTCAACACAGCTCCTGCCTCCACGTAGCTCCTAGCTCAACACAGCTCCTGCCTCCACGTAGCTCCTAGCTCAACACAGCTCCTGCCTCCACGTAGCTCCTAGCTCAACACAGCCCCTGGCTTAACGCAGCTCCTGGCTGAATTAAGTTCCTACCTCAACATAGCACCTAGCTTAATGCAACTCCTGGCTCCATGCAGCTCCTAGCACCACGTAGCTCCTGGGCCAAGGCAATTACTCCTGACCTTGGTGAAGAGCTCACTAATGAACTTATTGTGGTAATGATAACCATCTGCCTGAGGCCCAATCATTTGTGTGTGTGTGTGTGTGTGTGTGTGTGTGTGTGTGTGTGTGTGTGTGTGTGTGTGTGTGTGTGTCTGTGTGTGTGATTACCTATTTGTACAGTAGGGGAGGGAACTTTACATTCGTGGTGCCGCCCCATCTCCTGGCCCACGGGGAGGGAGTTTTACATTCGTGGTGCCGACCCATCTCTTGGCCAGCAGGGAGGGAGTTTTACATTCGTGGGGCCGCCCCATCTCCTGGCCCATGGGGAGGGAGTTTTACATTCGTGGTGCCGCCCCATCTCTTGGCCAGCAGGGAGGGAGTTTTACATTCGTGGGGCCGCCCCATCTCCTGGCCCACGGGGAGGGAGTTTTACATTCGTGGTGCCGCCCCATCTCTTGGCCAGCAGGGAGGGAGTTTTACATTCGTGGGGCCGCCCCATCTCCTGGCCAGCGGGGAGGGAGTTTTACACTCGTGGGGCCGCTCTTGGACCACGCGCGCGCGTCGCGTGTGTACTGGTAAATTTCACTGTGTATACCTTCACACCAACAGCATTATCCCTGTACATCTGCAAGCAACAAGCACACTTGGCGTGGAGAGCCACCACAACCACCACCTCCCAAGACTCTCCGGCACGAGGCAAGCAACCACAGACCTCACACATGACACCCCCAATCACGCAGCGGCCCACATGACGGCTGGCCACAGGATGGTGTACATCGCGAGGGACGAGCGATGCGCGCACTGAACCGAGGAGAGTCTCGTTGTCAGTCAGGATCGAAGTCAAGCGGGAGGGGATACAATCATAAAAAGATCGCTCAACGGCCAGACAGATGAATATCGCTTCTTTCAGGTACTTCGGAAGGCAACCTGTCCTCTTACTGCTGCAGTAGAGGGTGTTGTCATATGGGTTCATGCGCCGTTCACAGGCGCAGAGCGATCAAAACCCTTACGTTTTGTGCAGTCATTCAGAGCAATGAGACTTATGGCCTCGACAGGAGGAGGAGGAGGAGGAGGAGGGGCTAATATGTGTTGTAGTTGTAGCAACCAAGGTTAACACCTTTTTTCTGTTGGAGGAGTCGCCTCTTCTCCTGCAGGTTGACTGATACTGAAAAAAACACGTATATACTGTATATGTTTCGCGCTCGCACCCTCCATGGGTAAATCACATCGCGCATAACTTTTGTAGGAAGTTACGATTCTCATCTTGTTGGGTTATGGGTACAAAAACGGTAAGGAAAGGGGCCGGTCACCTGGGTCTAAGAAAAAACGATTAGTTTAAGAGTCAGAACTGGTGGGAAAAAGGGAAAATGGGAAGACTGGTGTGAGTGTAGGAAACACGAGCAACTGTGATCAATGGTAATGTTCAGTGGTGTCTCGCGTTCCTGGTCGATTAGAAGAAAGGTAGGGGGATGAAGAAGGGCAGAGAGGAGAAGGAAGAGTGGAGAGGAAGGATGCAGAGAAGAAAGAAAAACGAAGAAAGAAAAGAAAACTGATGGGATAGAAGAGGACAGACCAACAGACAGGCTTACGTACAAACACTGACATATGCAAGTAAGTACTGGTGACGAGGCTGTGCCGTCAGGTATGGCACACACACACACACACACACACACACACACACACACACCGACTCAACGTAAGAGGAACCACACACGAGAACACGCAACGAGGCGCCAGCCGTGACCAAACACGTGACGCTAACAGGTTCGTGACATGTGAACCCCCCAGGGGGAGGTGTCCCCGGAGAGAGAGAGAGAGAGAGAGAGAGAGAGAGAGAGAGAGAGAGAGAGAGAGAGAGAGAGAGAGACTTCTCATTCAAACACCGTATATCCTGAAAGGATCGCCTGACATAATACCCTTTCCATGATACCATTAAACAGTTTGCAGGTTGCAGAACTTCCTCTCGTATCCCAGTCTAGGTGCACTGAAGTCCCACTGGTCCACACAACGACAGTTCCGATGGGAGGGGAGGAGGGAATGATGCGCAATACATATATGCATGTTGGAGGAAAGCGGTCGAATATAATAGGATGATGGGAACGCGTCTGGGTCGTCCCACCAAAAGCCCTGGCAAATCCCGTATTCTCTGCGTGTCGTAGAAAGCGACGAAGAGGGCCGGGAGCGGGTGGCTGGAAATGTTCCCGTACTGTATTACTTTCCAAAAGAAGGAACAGATCAAGTAGCCAAGTGAGGAATTTTCACTCCTGGGCTCTGTCATCGGTTCTTGAAGCTACCTTGCTCACGCGGAAAACGGTGAGCATGTATAAACACACACACACACACACACACATACATATATATATATATATATATATATATATATATATATATATATATATATATATATATATATATATATATATATATCTTTTCTTTCTTTCAAACTGTTCGCCATTTCCCGCATTAGCGAGGTAGCGTTAAGAACAGAGGACTGGGCCTTTGAGGGAATACCCTCACCTGGCCCAATTCTCTGTTCCTTCTTTTGGAAAATTAAAAAAAAAAACGAGAGGGGAGGATTTCCAGCCCCCCGCTCCCTCCCCTTTTAGTCGCCTTTTACGACACGCAGGGAATACGTGGGAAGTATTCTTTGACCCCTATCCCCTTATATTATATAATCCCTGGGATAGGGGAGAAAGAATACTTCCCACGTGTTCCCTGCGTGTCGTAGAAGGCGACTAAAAGGGGAGGGAGCGGAAGGCTGGAAATCCTCCCCTCTCACTTTTAATTTTCCAAAAGAAGGAACAGAGAAGGGGGCTAAGTGAGGATTTCCCTCAAAAGCTCAGTCCTCTGTTCTTAACGCTACCTCGCTAACACGGGAAATGGCAAACAGTATGAAAAAAAAACATATACATATATATATATATTGCCTTACTATTCCTTGGATTAATATTTCTTACGTCAAAAATGAACAGTAAGGATTCATGCTTTCCCCGCCAAGCTATTCATAGCCAAAACAGCAGCCAATCGCATGTACTGGACCTATCGAGTTAACGCTTGTGTACGTCAGTGTTGACGCGTACGCATGGATGTCAACGTGCAGGGAGGAGGGTGCACGGAGCTCTGGTGGCCATGGTGCGATGTCGAACGACACCGAAGAGCGAAGCTGACCCTCGAAGTGCAAACTCGACCTTGAAAAACCCGCGAAGGAAAATTCAGCTCTGCTCTGAGATGGAATCGTGAAATGAAAACAACTATATGAATAAATACAGATAAACTAGGATTATATGAAGTTTGTTTTATTCAAATACTTCATGATATGAAAACCGTCTCTCCGGCGACTAAGTTAATTAACAATGACAGACTCTAAATCATCTGGCCCTACTTTATGGAGCAGAGTTCGGCGACGATTTCCTTCAGAATTTCTTGACGCGTATTTACGGAAACAAACAAATGGATTATGTCATATATCATAGGCTGTACCCACCTGATATATTCCTGCTAACATAAGAAATGAAATCTGCCAAAGACGAGGAGACAGATATATCTGACAGATACTGTGTATAAATAAGTCTGTCTCATTCGTTTGGGCAGGAGATTCGACTAGAACTCGGAGCTTCGTAGTTTCTGAAGCAGTTCAGGGGAAGATAGCTGGCAGAAGTTAGGTTAGGATCGGTTGAAACTGTCGTCTACCGTTGGGTGAATGATGATACAAGGCATTTAAACGACCATCTAATTCTAGTTCGGCAGTGCAGGTTCTAACTAGATGCTCCAACATTCGCGAAAGAATACAGTACGAAAAGTTTGCTCCCGACAAACGCATCGCTATTGCCCTATCGCCCTCGGCCTGACACTTATGGGTCAAGTCAAAGGTGAAGTTTCAGATACATCTTCACTAAATAATAATAATAATAATAATAATAATAATAATAATAATAATAATAATAATAATAAGCTATCAAATTCACTTTATCGTACACAAACATTCCATCCTTTCACGACTCCTCACCACAAACTCCAGAGCGGAGCTTTCCACCTCATCCTTTCACGACTCCTCACCACACCCTCCAGAGCGGAGCTTTCCACCTCATCCTTTCACGACTCCTCACCGCACCCTCCAGAGCGGAGCTTTCCACCTCATCCTCTCACGACTCCTCACTACACCCTCCAGAGCGGAGCTTTCCACCTCATCCTTTCACGACTCCTCACCACACCCTCCAGAGCGGAGCTTTCCACCTCATCTTTAGGGACGAGTGAGATGATGAAAATAAACATCAGAATGAGCAAGTACTACAAATGGTAATCACATACGCTGTGTTCTTGGATGGTTATACTGACAGGTAAATGATCAAGCAACCCTTGAGCACAACATGATCCTAGAGAACGGAGGGATGACAGACTCGTTCAGCATAGCGGTATGACTTTTGGGTATGACTGGGCTGGCATGTCCTGTGACCCTTATGGCCTTTATGGGTCAGGTCAAAAGCCAAGCCATACCCCTACCTGTAACGTCGTATTCTAGGGTCGTACCGACCGTATTCGAGGGGTCACACTGTCGTGCTCAAAGGATGCACCATCGTGCTGAGGGATCGTGTCGTCGTGCCTTTTAAAGGCCGTACCATCGTGCTCAAGGGTCGTACACGTTGTGCTTAGGGAAGAGTGATGGCAATCACGGACACACACACTCTCGTCAAATATATTTCACAAAAAAGAAAAAACATCCAAAATAATCCGGACTCAATCCCTCTTTGGCTCCGAGCCCATGTTTACAAATGAAGGCTCCGGGTTAACGAATATGTAGGAAGTTTATGGGTTACGACTTTCTTATTACTGTAACTGGAGCTTGTGCTTATCCTAGTGTTTGTGTGTGTTTTTCCTTGGCTTCTTAGAATAACATATGCTTGCCCTGGTGTTTCTCCTCCTAGGCATCCCAGAATAACATATGCTTGCCCTGGTGTTTTTCTCCTAGGTTTCTTAGAATTTCCTATGCTTGCCCTGGTGTTTTTCTCCTAGGTTTCTTAGAATTTCCTATGCTTGCCCTGGTGTTTTTCTCCTAGGTTTCTTAGAATATCCTATGCTTACCCTGGTGTTTTTGAGAGGCTTAGGATCTGGCAGTGTTTGGATGGTGCCTCAGGATATGGTGTATGGTGCGTCTTGGTAAATTTCTAATCAAGTTGGCGTCGACGTTCGTTTTCGGTGTTACTATCATATCTACATACAACTGGTGCTTTGATTACGTCTGCCATGGTGGTTACATTATGTTTGGCCCGGTGCTGTTACTGTGTGTAACAAGGTGTTCTGACTGTATACCATGATGTTTCAAGTTTATTCCATGATCTTTTAACTGTACACCACTGCATTTCATCTGAATATATATATATATATATATATATATATATATATATATATATATATATATATATATATATATATATATATATATATATATATATATATATATCAAATAATAATGGGAGCGTTGAAAAATGTATGGAAGTCGAGAACGTTATCTTGGAAAGCAAAAATGGGTATGTTTGAAGGAATAGTGGTTCGAACAATGTATATGGTTGCGAGGCGTGGGCTATAGATAGAGTTGTGCGGAGGAAGGTGTATGTGCTGGAAATGAGATGTTTGAGGACAACATGTAGTGTGAGGTGGTTTGATCGAGTAAGTAATGAAAGGGTAAGAGATATGTGGTAATAAAAAGAGTGTGGTTGAGAGAACAGAAGAGGGTGTTTTGAAATGGTTTGGTCACATGGAGAGAATGAATGAGAAAAGATTGACAAAGAGGATATATGTGTCAGAGGTGGAGAGAACTAGGAGAAGTGGGAGACCCAATTGGAGGTGGAAAGATGGAGTGAAAAAGATTTTGAGTGATCGGGGCCTGAACATGCAGGAGGGTGAAAGGCGTGCAAGGAATAGAGTGAATTGGAACGATGTTTTATATCGGGGTCGACGTGCTGTCAACGGACTGAACCAGGGCATGTGAAGCGTCTGGGGTAAACCATGGAAAGTTTTGTGGGGCCTGGATGTGGAAAGGGAGCTGTGGTTTCGGTGCATTATACATGACAGCTAGAGACTGAGTGTGAACGGATGTGGCCTTTGTTGTCTTTCCCTAGCGCTACCTCGCGCACATGCGGGGGAGGGGGTTTCCATTTCATGTGTGGGGGGTGGCGACGGGAATAAATAAAGGCAGCAAGCATGAATCATGTGCATGTGTATATATGTATATGTCTGTGTGTATATATATGTATACGTCGAGATGTATATGTATATGTGCGTGTGTGGACGTGTATGTACATACATGTGTATGTGGGTGGGTTGGGCCATTCTTTCGTCTGTTTCCTTGCGCTACCTCGCTAACGCGGGAGACACCGACAAAGTATAATAAATAAATAATTCATTAATGTCTTGCATAAAATTTCTTTGCCTCGAACTTTGTTTTCTTTGTTCTAAGTCTGGTGTATTTTCCGTGTTTTCCCATTGTTTTTGAGTTTGTTTTCTTCGTACACTGTTTTTCTGTTTCCCCTTATTTCTATTTGTATCAAGTGGTGCTTTTACTGTTTACTTTTCTTTTTCTAAACTGTGTACATAAGCACCTTTCTTGTGAATACCCTTGCTTTTTGACTTTATCAATTCCTTTTTCTCTTGCGTTTAGCTATATACATTGTCTTCCGTTTCCCTGGCTTCGAACTATAAACAAGAGGGGTATCTGTGTTTACACTCGTTGTTTACACTCGTTTTTTTTGTCACATACAATGTTATTTTACTGCTTTTACCCCGGTTTCTAGCTTCAAGTACCGGCGGTCTTCTTTTCATCTCCGTTTATAAGTATTTATATGGGCGCTGTTCTTATGTACACTAGTGCTGTTTACTACAAATCTAACCTATTTATATCCTAGTGATCCGTGGGGATAAGGGAGAAAGACTGTTGCTTGAGTATCCCCTAAATGTCACTCAGGGTTACTGACGAGGTGGGGAGGCGATAGGAGAGGAGAGCATGAAAATACTCCCCTCCTGTATCATCACTTTCTAAACGTAAGAGCAGAGACAGCCAAGTGAGGACCCTTTTCTTTCAAACCTTCCTCGAAGGCTCAGTTCTCTGGTACTGACGCTACTTAGCTAACGTGGGAAATGGAGAGCAAGTCTTAAAATAAAATGCACCCTGGCGTACACACAGGTTTACAAATCAAATCCTCCTTCGCCTGGTTCATCCCATGTCCTTAAACCTGTGTATTTAATGAAGAAGAGGAGAAGACGAACAGACGAACACAAAGACTCACCTCATACCTTATTTAATGAAGAAGAGGAGAAGAGGAACACAAAGACTCGCCTCATACCTTATTTAATAACGAGGAGGAGTAGAGGAACACAAAGACTCGCCTCATACCTTATTTAATAACGAGGAGGAGTAGAGGAACACAAAGACTCGCCTCATACCTTATTTAATAACGAGGAGGAGTAGAGGAACACAAAGACTCGCCTCATACCTTATTTAATAACGAGGAGGAGTAGAGGAACACAAAGACTCGCCTCATACCTTATTTAATAACGAGGAGGAGTAGAGGAACACAAAGACTCGCCTCATACCTTATTTAATAACGAGGAGGAGTAGAGGAACACAAAGACTCGCCTCATACCTTATTTAATAACGAGGAGGAGTAGAGGAACACAAAGACTCGCCTCATACCTTATTTAATAACGAGGAGGAGTAGAGGAACAGAAAGACTCGCCTCATACCTTACGCATGACCAAATTTGACACAGTTGAGCCCTAGCGGGTAAAGGAGCGCACACGGACCCAGCCCAACCCCAGCCCGGCGGAAGCGGGCCCTCCGCCAAGCCTATATTTAGGGCTAGGCTATCTGGAATGCGAGGCCGTTATTGAGCGGGTAGTGACGCTAGTCCTTCTGTTGTGATTACTGTTGGATTACAATGTGTGTGTGTGTGTGTGTGTGTGTGTGTGTGTGTGTGTGTGTTACGGGGGAGAGAGAGAGAGAGAGAGAGAGAGAGAGAGAGAGAGAGAGAGAGAGAGAGAGAGAGAGAGAGAGAGAGAGAGAGAGAGAGAGAGAGAGAGTTTTACACTCGCGTTGCCCCGTCTCTTAACCTTGTATTGATGTGCCATTCTCTTTACTCGATATATATATATATATATATATATATATATATATATATATATATATATATATATATATATATATATATATATATATATATTCATTTATATATATGTATGCCACCCTAAGCCAGGTATCCATTTATCGACCAGCCCTAAGGATATGATGAACAGATAGGTTGACGGTGAACCGGCCCCATCGCCAAAGAATTCGAACATCGGTGGGCCCGTAGGTGAACCATGGTCAACGACGCTACCCAGTACACCACGGGAACCCGCGCGCGCGCGCGTGTGTGTGTGTGTGTGTGTGTGTGTGTGTGTGTGTGTGAGTTCCTGTTTGTAATTGAATGATGGATGGATAAAAAAAAAAAAAAAAATTGAACAACAGGATGAAAAGTTGACTTAAATGCAGGTAGAGAGATAATATAAGCGAACATAATTACGTACGATACACAGATATACAGACAGAGGTGTATGTAAATATGGAGAGAGAGAGAGAGAGAGAGAGAGAGAGAGAGAGAGAGAGAGAGAGAGAGAGAGAGAGAGAGAGAGAGAGAGAGAGTTGATACACAAAGATAAACAGGGAGAAATCTATCAATAGATGACTCAGAGACAAGGAGACAGACGCATACATAATACGACTTTTAAGTCGGCATTATAGAGAGACAGAGCGAGAGATTACATATAGCCTAGCCAGTTATACATGTGATCTGAAGACGGCGTCGCCCCTTGATGCTCACGCAGATTAAATGCTGAGGTTGTCTAAGTCGCCTGGCGACCAAGGATGCACAGAGCTGCTGAGGGCCCAGTCGGATTTAGCGCAAACTCAGCGGCAAACTCCGCGCGCCCATTGCTTGTACAGGAAGGGCCACACTGCACATAGGCCTCATATGGCCACTACGTAACATTCTGTAGAGGAAAACAATAATAAGCGCTGCTGTCGCGTCTTTATTGACGTGTTGAGAGGCCAAGGTATATTAGTAGTTTTCCGGGAACCACTGGCATGCGTTCAGGGTCTATACACTTCGGCCGTTTCCCGCTAACATTCGTCAGGTTTTGGGATTGCATGAGCGTCGAGCGCCAGCTGCTAAAGATAGGCTAGGATATAAACCATAAGACGTCAAGGGGGCTTCCGTAAATGAAACGAATCCACTAAACTTTTTACAGCTTCTCTTTTAAATTGTCACGTTGACGTACCGTAGGTTAAATGCGCGCGCGCTCGCGTAGTGTGTGTATGACGTCAAACGACATTCTTATTTAGCCGACAGAAGAAACGATGCCAGAATACCCCAAGAGACCCTTCTATCTTTATGAGGCTCCTGCAGCGCTCAGGATGCCAGCCACGTCCACTGATCGGGACCAGAGGTCAATAAAGCGTAGTGATGCGAGTGCGTCTGTGTGCGGAGAGTGCAGGCAAAAGAGTATGACGTGCTCATGTCTTCGCTGTGGTAGATGCATCGTGGGCATGA
>NC_092278.1:35057100-35074600 GCF_036320965.1 Panulirus ornatus
TATATATATATATATATATATATATATATATATATATATATATATATATATTTCATACTTCGCCATTTCCCGTGATAGCGAGGTAGCGTTAGAACAGAGGACTGGGCCTTTAAGGGCAATATCCTCACCTGGCCCCCTTCTCTGTTCCTTCTTTTGGAAAATTAAAAAAAAAAAAACGAGAGGGGAGGATTTCCAGCCCCATGCTCCCTCCCCTTTTAGTCGCCTTCTACGACACGCAGGGAATACGTGGGAGGTATTCTTTCTCCCCTATCCCCAAGGATAATATATATATATATATATATATATATATATATATATATATATATATATATATATATATATATATATCCTCTTTATTACGATGAAAGTCGTCCCCATCTCTGTAGTCGTTGACGGTGAGGCAGTCAACAGTCAACCGTGGTGTTCCTATGGGCTCTGTCCTATCACCTGCGCCCTTTCCTCCCTCCAGAAACGATCCCGGAAGATGAGAGAAATTAGGTCAAAACAGCAACAGAGTACGACCACTCCTAATCCTCTCTACAAAGGCATCCCTAGGGGGATTTTTTCAGTCTTATCGCCTATTGTCCCCTTTCTTCCCAGCACAGGCGACGCCAAAGAGACAAAATAACTAGTCCCAGAACATCGGCAGATGACAAGCGTAAAGGCAAGCTTTCCTATGTCAGTACCTACACGGAAGGGATCACGACGAAGTGATACCAGAGGCCCACAGACGAGATGCGGAAGGCAGAGCCATCTGGTGTAAGGCGGGGCTGCTGCTAACGCGGGCAATGAGGATGCGAGAGAGATGTGAAGCCATTTCCCCCCCCTAGTGATCCACTGTGATGAATACACAGATTACGTGTGATGGTTGATGGCGCCACTGATGATAAGTGGCATTGATTCAGCTCGACCTTGATGTCAAGTGTGGCGTTGAATCATGGTGACACTGATGCGAGTCTGGCGCTGAGTCATGGTATCAGAAGTGGCGTTGAATCGAGGCGTCAGCGAGAGAAGTGAACGTGGCGGTGAATCATGGCGACGCTGGCGTTGAATCACTGTGTCAATGAAGATATGATGGCACTTGATTCCAGGCGATAGTGGTGAAAAGAGAATGGCGTTGAATCACAGGGTCGAGGGTTCGTTGGAAATCGTTCAACACCAATGCATTCAACTTGAAAATAATGGAGAGAGAAAAAATGTATTCATAAAATCTTTCTGACACTGAAAAGAACTAGTCGGCTACATAGGACCAGATGTGAACGAAAGTAAAACACACTAAGTAGAACGAAATGTTCAAACAATAATAATAATAATAATAATAATAATAATAATAATAATAACAATAACAACGAAAAAAATACCTCTTGCTATCGTGTCCTCGGATTTCTTCTCTTCTGAGATCATTTATTACCTATACACACACACACACACACACATATATATATATATATATATATATATATATATATATATATATATATATTGGAAAGGATCACAATTTTGCGAGTGATCAAGATATTCCTATGAGTCCACGGGGAAAATGAAACACGATAAGTTCCTAAGTGCACTTTCGTGTAATAATCACATCATAAGGGGAGACATAAGAGAGAAATATTTGTCAGTTGATATACATCGAAGAGACGAAGCTAGGACGCCTATTTGGTAAACATGTTATAATCCAAAACATACAACGAGCGTTCATAAACTTATCATTTTACAAAGCTTATCAATAATGAAGTTACCTAATTTGTATAGACCATCACTAATATTAAGATTATAATTCTTTGTGTATCTAATAATAGAAGATTCAATGATATTTCTCTTGGTAATAGAGTTTAGAGTTAATAACTAAGATGGCATTACTTCAGTCAATACAATGATCATAGTTTTTAACGTGACTAAACAAGGCATATATATATATATATATATATATATATATATATATATATATATATATATATATATATATATAATATATATATATATATATATATATATATATATATATATTTTTTTTTTTTTTTTTATACTTTGTCGCTGTCTCCCGCGTTTGCGAGGTAGCGCAAGGAAACAGACGAAAGAAATGGCCCAACCCCCCCCCCATACACATGTATATACATACGTCCACACACGCAAATATACATACCTACACAGCTTTCCATGGTTTACCCCAGACGCTTCACATGCCCTGCTTCAATGCACTGACAGCACGTCAACCCCGGTATACCACATCGCTCCAATTCACTCTATTCCTTGCCCTCCTTTCACCCTCCTGCATGTTCAGGCCCCGATCACACGAAATCTTTTTCACTCCATCTTTCCACCTCCAATTTGGTCTCCCTCTTCTCCTTGTTCCCTCCACCTCCGACACATATATCCTCTTGGTCAATCTTTCCTCACTCATCCTCTCCATGTGCCCAAACCACTTCAAAACACCCTCTTCTGCTCTCTCAACCACGCTCTTTTTATTTCCACACATCTCTCTTACCCTTACGTTACTCACTCGATCAAACCACCTCACACCACACATTGTCCTCAAACATCTCCTAGCCTAAGCCAGGTACCCATTTCGTAAATCAATGCTTAAGGATAGATGAACAGTTGGGTTGACTGAGGATCGACAGCCACAACCAGGATTCGCACCTATGCGCTCGACCCTGGCTGGGTAGCAGGCGAATGAGTCACAGTCGGGGGACGCTCGCCGCTGCAACATCTCTCACACCTCATGACTCTGGTGTCGGATATTATGGAAATGACCTTAAACCCATTCACTCGGACATCCATACGTGCATAAATAATCATGTATCTACATAATCATGTATCTACATAAATAATCATGTAACTACATAAATAATCATGTAACTACATAAATAATCATGTAACTACATAAATAATCACGCATCTATCATCATCGCATCGAAACGTATGGGAATATCTTTTTTTTTCTTCCTGTCAATGCGCATCTCTCGCCAGCGAAGGGACTTGAAACACAGCTTGAGACGCCCTAGCTCAAGGAAAAGCTCGGGAACCCTCCTCCCGACGACAGGTATATTTAACTGCTGAGGTGGAGGGAAAAGAAAAAAAAAAAGACGTCGTTCTCAGGGAAGCATCAGAGGCTGGCGACACAGCAAGGCCACCATGAAAGTGTGTGTGTGTGTGTGTGTGTGTGTGTGTGTGTGTGCACGCTTCGCTTGATGGCTGGCCAAGGTGTTCGCCAACGTGTTCGTCAACGTGATGTCCTCCAGCAGGGCAGTGGCATCTCTCCCTGAATTTTACCATGTAACGTATGGGTCTTTGGATCGTATGGGACAAGGAAGTAATATGTGAGATTAATATGAATGGTTTTTTTTTTGGTGATCGTATTAGGAATATGCTGATGTTTCGCCCTTAACTGCCTGGATTTATGTTAGTCATCCTTCCTAGAATAGAATGGTTGCGTGGGTAATTTAGGTTAAGCATCCACTTTGGCCGTAATTAAATACCTGTTGATAAATCACACTAGTTTTGTTTGGATGGGAATACTGGCATTTGCTTCTTCTAACCCCAGGTTAGGATGGGGGTTTAGAATGAACCATGCACCCCCTAGTCGGTAGGGGGGTTTGAAAGTGTGACCCATACACCCTAGGTTATGGAAGGGGGGTGTGTACTATGAACCATACACCCCCTAGTCGGTAGGGGGTTTGGAAGTGTGACCAATACACCCTAGGTTAGGATGGGAGGTGTACTATGAGCCACACACACCCTAGTCGGTAGGGGGGTTTGAAAGTGTGACCCATACACCCTAGGTTAGGATGGGGGGTGTGTACTATGAACCATACACCCTAGTCGGTAGGGTGTTTGAAAGTGTGACCCATACACCCTAGGTTATGGATGGGTGGTGTACCGTAAACCATACACTCCCTGGTCAGGGTGAGGTGTACATATGAACCATAAACCCATTTGGTCAGGATGGGGTTGTATCGATGGCCTTTTACCTCCAAAAGTAACCCCCAACAAACCCCCGTCTCTCTCTCTCTCTCTCTCTCTCTCTCTCTCTCTCTCTCTCTCTCTCTCTCTCTCTCTCTCTCTCTCTCTCTCTCTCTCTCTCCTTCGGACAACACTCGAACGGTAAAATACGCTTAATTCTACGCAGATTCACCTGGACCTGAGGAGAGAATCACCAACGCCATCACCAAAGTCCATCTTCCTAGATCACAGTGCGTCTGAAGAGCATATGTATATGCGGAGAGCTTTTCTAAAAATGGTCAAGTGTGTCGTACCTTTATCCACGTGTGACAGAGTGGGTTGAATCCGTCTTCAACACTACGAGGTGATACTTTTGTAAGAAAAAAAAACAAAAACAAAAAAACAATTTGGGTAACAGAAAACGACGGTGTTTAGGTACCGGAATTTGGGTGGCATTTCGACGAACGCATACCGTGAGAGAGAGAGAGAGAGAGAGAGAGAGAGAGAGAGAGAGAGAGAGAGAGAGAGAGAGAGAGAGAGAGAGAGAGAGAGGCCTTTTAAAACATTTTGGAGGAATGTGAGAAGTTAAAGAGTGAGTTTATGAACGGACAAATGGCATAGGAGGGACTTGCTTGAGGTGTGTGTGTGTGTGTGTGTGTGTGTGTGTGTGTGTGTGTGTGTGTGTGTGTGTGTGTGTGAGTGTGTTTATGCGCGCGCCAAGCTGATCACATCGCACATGATGGCAGAGGTAATTCTTTACAGTTGGCCTTACTCAGGATAGTGTAATAATAATAATAATAATAATAATAATAATAATAATAATAAGTTGATCTGCTGCTAATGGAAGAAGGGTAATCAAAGGGATTATTTTATGGTATTTTCCCGCCTATGGCTCTTTCGTTTCGACCATACTCCCGTCTCTAGGATTCCCGTCTTTGAGCCAGTCTTTCGCCGGCCGTACCCCCACATCCAGATCAGTCCCGTCTGAGGCACTGTCCTCCACCGCAACCCAGTCTAGAACACTCCCTTCCAGCGGGTCCTCGTCCACCTCACTCCTATAGTCAGTGACACACGTCTGTTCCCGTGTTCCCTCTGTCCACCACCACTGGGGAAAGTCTGCGACCAGGCTCGACGCACAATATTTCCCCCAATACAATCGTCCTAGCTTACGTGGAGGAGGCCGAGCGAAATGACTTCCATTCCACCGTCCAGGGTGGAGTTGGTCCTCGACAGGTCGTCGCTTGAGCGGGAAGTGTGCATGAAGTCTCCGCTCAAGCGGAAGAGCTGCTTATACAATAGATTTCACCCAATCGATCCAGGTCGTGACCAAGCGCCCCTAGACAGCCGCTACGTCGCTGGGGACGGGTAAGACTCCTTCGTCAGTGGCTGAACTATCTATCTATCTTCCACGTGTCTATCTTACGGCAAAAGTACTGCTCCTAGCTCTCTTACTCTTGCCTGTTAATCCCGCATATATATATATATATATATATATATATATATATATATATATATATATATATATATATATATATATTTTTTTTTTTTTTTTCATACGATTCGCCATTTCCCGCATTTGCGAGGTAGCGCCAAGAACAGAGGATATTCCTATGAGTCCACGGGGAAAATGAAACACGAAAAGTTCCCAAGTGCACTTTCGTGTAATAATCACATCATCAGGGGAGACACAAGAGAGAAATATAAGTCAGCTGATATACATCGAAGAGACGAAGCTAGGACGCCATTTGGTAAACATCAAAGTCTCTTAATACATGAATTCTTGTAACGGGACTGGAGCTAAGGAACGCGAGGTATTTGTACTCGTCAAGGCTGTATGGTGAGTGATGGTAGGATGCCTGTTTACATCCGTTCTAGGAACAAGCAGACGGAACTCGCTGCTGCTACTGGCTCCCGTGCACGCGAGCTGTGTGTGTGTGTGTGTGTGTGACCCTCAGGCACGCACTCCTGGACTGTGTGAGGAGAGTGGGGATGGGTTTTCCTCCACCTGCAAGGTGTGTACGGGTGAGCCATATATGTGGGGTTTTGATAAAGCGGGTGGCACTCTGAGGCCACTGTCCAGCTTTGGCCTCAACCAAACTCCAGATCACATACACCTATCGTACGTTTGGACGCGGGGAAACGAAACGGACGACGGAAGAACCATATTGGCCTGTGACGAGGCTATCCACCACTTCATACTCTTAATAGTGAAGTATATCTTTATTTCAGGCAGATGAGGCTACAACAGCAGGAAGGAGGCTCTTCTCCCCCAACCCTTTGACGACAACTAACAAGCAGGAAAATAAAATTGCAAGAAAAACCATTCCTTGCTGAAGCAAAGCAAGCAGGAGCCTTTACAACAACAAGCAATAAAAAAAAAGATTGGCCAGCCCACATTCAATGTCGTGGGCCAAAACATTTCACGGGCACTCGGCAGACTGGAGCTTCTGGATATAAAAAAAATATAGGCGAATATATGGCAAGATTACACAGGTGTGTCAGCTGGGGGGCTCACGTATTCAGTACATAGATATATAAGCATAGTACACGCCAGTAACCATGTATATATATTCATGGACTGTAAAGTAATATTAAAGTTAGGATACAGAACTGAGGCGAGGACCATATGTGCTCAACACACACAGACACACGCATAGGTAGGATCAATACAAGCTTATGCAGAGGGAATTATGTAGGACACATTCAAAGACTGGGTTACTCTACATGTCTACAGACGGAAGAGCAGTATGTAAGTGAAGTCATGGTATTATGGATACAGTAAATTACAGTAATGAGATTCACGGACTTGCAATTACAAGACGTCAAGTAAAATCTATCAATAGAGTGATTACAAAGTTCATATACCAGATACGCGGAGGCCTTGGGTCAGTGTTGAAGGGGGACACTGTATTTATAATGTGTTGTGGCCTGTGTTTATACGGTACATGACATAACACCGGTTTGTATCGCCTGTAGGATCACGTTCTGCCTCCCACTCGTCACAATACTCGATGCTTGAGCTGGTCTGCGGCAGAGACCAGCTATAACTCACTCCATGCGTCGGGCTGACGACGGACAACGGATCTAAATGAGCCTTCCCCCGCCCTAACAGCCGGTTACACGCACACACACACGGGGCTGGGTCACGTGGCAGACCACCGCGTCGCCGGCGGTGGCAGCGACAACCGGCGACCGACCGAGCAACGATCACGTAACACGGGAGCAGCACCACCCCCTGGTACTTGCCCTCAACCCCACCCTCCAACACCCACCCCTCCCGCACTCACGGTCACCTCCAGGTCCTCAGGGACCCCTTCGCTCCCCTTTCCTCCACACCACACCGCACACTCAAACTAATGATTTACTCTACGAACATTATTACTACCCCCTCTACCTCTCGTTCTGTATCCATACTCTCAGACTAAGTCGTTGGTCATCCTTATGGCCCTTAAAGTTAGTTCAAGGAATCAATAAATAAATACAGTCTGACTGTGATTCACCTCACTGACTGTGCCCAAGCTCCCTCCGGCCTGATGGTATAACCCACTGGTACACCATGATGGAGTTGAGAGTCCAGTTTCTCTTGGATCCCCTCACATCCTGCGGTCAGAATCCATGATCGCGGACGAAGAATTAGAAAAGGAAGAAGTGCCTCGGAGGGTATAAATGATTATATCCCTCTGGGTCAACATGCGAGTAACTTTACAACACTCATTCAGTAAATGAATTCAAATCTTTCGGCCTTTTGGGGTGGAGTGATATCAACATAAGTAGATCTGTCGACCATCGTAGTATCGCTGCTAAGATACTGTACAGACCAACATTAAACTCTGCCAACAAAATAATCCTTCCTCCCCTCCACACACACACCCTCACTGCATCATTATATACTTGACTGTTGCAAAATGAGCCAGTTAGAATATAATTCCTCCCGAACATGGCAAGATGTCTGCAAGCATTTCATCCACAACTACGTCTTAGCTCTATAAAAATAGTATCCTTATTCTACCAGTTGTAGATATTCAGTTCTTCCTTCCGCGCCTCCGCCACAAGATAGGTGGGAGTGCTGATCTCCAGGCAGATATCAACATCACATCAAGGTGTCATCATGCTGTTTTGATTATCATTATCATAATTATCATAATCATTATCATTATTATCATTATTATTATTATTATTATTATTATCATTATTATTACTATTACTAGCTTTATCATCATCATTATTATTATTATTATTATTATTATTATTATTATTATTATTATTATTATTATTATCATTATTATTATGATTATTATTATTATTATTATTATCATCACATTATTATTACCGAAGCAGGAACAAATGGTGGAGCCAGGCGGGTTAAAGCGAGCAGCTACAGTTATAACAATGATAATACTCATTATCAATACTGATCCCTGTTAAGGGAAGTGGTACTTCCTAATACAATAACAATAATAATAATAATAAATACTACTATTACTACTATTACTACTACTCTACTACTACTACTACTACTACTAATAATAATAATAATAATAATAATAACAATAATAATAATGATAATAATAATAATAATAATAATAATAATAATAATAACAGCAACAGCAACAATAATCATTCACACTTTATAACTGATCAAGAACAGGCTGAGTGAAGCTATAGCCACAGCGCGAGTTGTTCACCCAGCCTCACCCCCACCACGCTCAGGTAGCTCCCTAACTAGCCATGAACCGTCACCCTGATGATCCGGGAGACCTCAGGCAAGCGGTATAATCTCCTCCTCCGTCGAGTCGACGACGCTTATGGAGTTCACGGAGTCTACGGCCCCTCCATCCCCCCCTGCACACAGCTGGGTACTCACGGGTTGGTCACGTGAACCAAGCTTTGCCACTACGTAGGCGGCGCCGGCGGCAGCGTACGTGCCACGATCAACATTACCCCCCGCAATGGGTTTGGTATACGTGTCAAACCCTAGCGCCTCCTCAATGTCACCTCTTAACCCCACCCTCACTCGTTAGTGACTCTTGCAGCAATATATATTATATATATATATATATATATATATATATATATATATATATATATATATATATATATATATATATATTGGAAAGGATCACAATTTTGCGCGTGATCAAGATATTCTTATGAGTCCACGGGGAAAATGAAACACGATAAGTTCCCAAGTGCACTTTCGTGTAATAATCACATCATCAGGGGAGACACAAGAGACGAAGCTAGGGCGTCCTATATATATATATATATATATATATATATATATATATATATATATATATATATATATATATTGGAAAGGATCACAATTTTGCGCGTGATCAAGATATTCCTACGAGTCCTATAACTGAGATGGCAATACTCCAGTCAATACAATGATCATAGATTTTAACACGAGTAAACAAGGCATTTGATTCTTGTCCCGTTCTTATACTATATTTATGTTACTTAAGTCTAACAGAAAGATCCTTACCAGTCTGCCCAACATAAAACTTATCACAACTTCTACATGGCACTTTGTAGATGCACCCAGGAAAATTTTCTGGTGAGTTCCTGATTAAAATACTCTTTATAGTATTATAGTTGCTGAAGGCAACATTTACATTAAAGGATTTAAGCAACATGGGAAGTAAAGTAAAATCATTATTAAAAGGGAGAACTAAAAGATTCTTGGTGTCAATGGGAGGTTTTAGGCTCAACCATAAAATGACTTCTTTGCTAACTTAAGGGATTTATCAATGAAAGATCTAGGGTACTTTAACTTAGACCCTATATATATATATATATATATATATATATATATATATATATATATATATATATATATATATATATATTCGCTGTTTCCCGCGTCAGCGAGGTAGCGCCAGGAAAGTCGAAGGATGGCACATCCACTCATATACATGTATTTATACATAAACACCCACATACGCACATATACATACATATACATACAAACACATGTACATATACATACTTGCTTGCCTTCATCCATTCCTGGCGCTAACCCGGCCCATGGGAAATAGCATCGCATTTTTAAGCTCAGTACGTTTGGACAAGTTCTATAGGTTAGGCTAGAAAAAGTGGGGCCTCTGCCTCTCTCCCACCCAGGCCTGGGATCCTAGGATCAGCCCTGGGGCTCCCTCCCTCGCGTGCATGCCCTCCTGAATCAACGACACTTGAGGCGAAAGGTGGACCATTTTCATTTCTGTCGCTTGTGTTTGTCAAGTCTAAGTACGAGTGACGATTAGAAGTGAGTGCGTGTCCACGTCCGAGAGAGAGAGAGAGAGAGAGAGAGAGAGAGAGAGAGAGAGAGAGAGAGAGAGAGAGAGAGAGTTACGTTGGTATGAGACAGAAGCTATACGGCGAAGCTTCTGCTAATAGCGCCAGTACGTGCTACTTCTCTCTCTCTCTCTCTCTCTCTCTCTCTCTCTCTCTCTCTCTCTCTCTCTCTCTCTCTCTCTCTCTCTCTCTCTTCGTTCACTATTTTCAAAATGAGAGCTGTTGGGTACGTGCGAAGGAGGGGAGGAAGGAAGCACCTCTGAAAGCTAACAGTCAGCGGCACACCGAGAGAGGAAAACAGCAAAATTTGACGAACAATACTACTAACAGTGACAGCAGGAGAGAGAAGTGAGACAGACAGATGAGTATTCAGAAAGTCACAAATATATATTCACAGCCACTTTCTCCCCCCCCCCCCCTTAGGATGAGACGAATGCAAATAGATTTAATTTCGAAAAGTTGGTATACAGAGAACAGAAACATAAGGTGTACAATTTACAACGGGACAGAGAGGAAGCCCAGACATACAGACACAGACTAATGCCACTTCCGGGGAGACAAAGCTACTACAGACAGCCCACAGGAAACGGAGAACAGATACAACTTTAAGAATGCTTTGGTCAAGAGTATCCTTCGCATTCCTTATGTTTCTATATACCTGCCCAGTCATATGCAGAGTGTATATATGTACATATGTATGCACCTGTGAGTATATGTGAACACTTGCATGTGAGGTTAGGTGCACTTTTACCGCTGTACGTGTAAGATTACAAACGCATGTATCTGTATATACGTGCACGGTGGACTTTCCCTACATTACAGAAAAGTTAATTCTGACATCAAAATCGTGATTCTACGTGTCACGTACGCATCTATGTGTAAGTAAACCTCTCTGCGTTCGCTATTCTATACACATCATGTATACATGCCGTGATTCTCTGTCACGTACGCATCTATGTATAAGCAAATATCCCTCTGTTCGTTAGTTCTATATACATTATGTACACATGCAAGGAACTATGATGCAGTGACGTCCTGAACAATCAAGAACTGGAAAAAATCCTCAAAATCCCACATGATTCACCGGAGTCCTCAATTTCTGCAAGAATGCTCCATTCCAATCATAGTCGACTCTTGGTAAAGACAATCAAGAGGCGATGGAGGTTTTCGTAGAATTCTATGGAAAGCAAACGATCATACCCCTCATTATGGAAATAGTTGGGTCTGCTTCTAAGAAACTGGAGGTCCTGGTTAAATGTCGAAGTTTCTTTTCTTCCAAACACTTCCTTCGTGTATGGATGGCTCTAAATTCTGCATCCATACTTAACAAAATCGGTCGAAAGCGGTCCCACTTATCGACTTTCTCAGGCTAACTTCAAAACTTCAGCCATATGCCCGACGCCGCAATGGTGGCTTACTTTCCCTCTTCTATAAGTATTACTCTGGGTTTTGCTCCCGAGAGCTGGCTACTTGCATTCCGCCACCACTAGCTACACCACGGAATATTACTTGGCAAGCTACGTCACATGAATACTGTATGGCCGTTGGCAACTAAAGGATGGGCCGTTTTGATAACTGTTTCTTTCCCTACACCACAAAGCTTTGGAATTCTGCACCTTCTCATGTCTTTCCCAGTAAATATGATCCAACACATTTTAAAAGACAAGTTTTTCACTTCCTCCATAGTTCGTAAGTACTTTTCCTTGTGCCTTCTTTTTCTCTTTCATTATCCATTCTATACTTCCATTGAGGCCCAGCCTTGATGTGGACTGGTGTCCGTGTCTAAAGCTTCCAAAGTAAATAAAAAAGATAACCGTCAGTTATCTTTACGAGGTAATAATTGATTAATATACATAAACGTGACAAGTCATCAGTATTGTCGCTATTCAAAATGACTCTGCCATCATTATAGTCATAAATCTGACATACACAAGTTTAAAAGACTGTAAAAGTAAACTCTGGCGATTATCGTGGTTTGCGTTCGTGTCAACGGGTGAGGGGGAACAACACGGTGTGTGTGTGTGTGTGTGTGTAGTAACTTCGTTGCCGTCAGCGACCGGAGGATGTAAACATCATCAGCACCATCGGCGTTTGTTGTACCTAAGCTCACGTCAGCCGACAGGAGAATAACAAGTGACGCAAGGTAACAGACTGACGGAGTGATCCTTTAATCCGTAACACCGTAGACCAGAAGCATCAGTACTAGAATTAAGAGAAAGTGCCCGACTTCAGGTTGGGTTAGGTTAGGATCTGTTGATGTCTGGGATCAATGTTGCTTCTGAATGACGGAGTGAGACAAGAGAGGCAATGCCAAGCATGGGAAGGCTAAGGTATTAACTAAACTAAGCCGGCTGCTGGCATGGGACAGCTAGATACGTGTGACCCTCGGCAACTCACTAGTATACCCCTGCCAACACTTTCTTAGGGTGGGCTGCGTGACTGCCTGAGCGTCGGGTATTGTCGAGGACGCTCCCTCCTCCCCTGGCCTTCCTCGCCTGCACGACTTATGTCAGAGAACAACGACCCAGCAGCACCTGACGACTCAAACCAAGGCATGAAGGAAGGTTAGCCATTAACTCTTTAAGAGCACACACATAACAGCTTGACATTGCTCGAGGCGGAATTCCTCGATAATATAAAAACTAATAGAATAAGTGCATATTCCATACCTGAAAATTAGTATTCATAGGTATTGATGATATTGAATGAAATCCAAATTGTCAGTAAAGGTAAGGCATCTGAAATGTAATTTTCACAACTGTTCAAAAACGTTGCAGCCTAATTGCTCTCCACCTACTCTATTTTTTCCTTCTAATGTTTATCCTCTTACTTTCCAATCTGTACTTTGTGACGTACACATTTGTCCCTTGCGAATCACACATACACATACTACATGCTGTGAAAGCGTGTATGGTCGTAGATTTCTTCCGAACACCTGAAGAAAGCGTTCAAGACTTTTTATCTAGCGGTTTTTACATGGGAAATGTTGACACCCTTCGTGACTCGGGCAGCCGATAGGTCCAAACCCTACGTAACCGACCAACATAGAGAGTAAAACACGATCATTCCTGTACATTTGATTTCATCTTGAACCTATTGCGTCCAATATCCCAGTTTCCCTCTTGCTGTAACGATTCTCGCGGTGGTGAATTTCACCAGACTTGTTTTTTTTGTACCTGATCTGGCGAGGTATGTGTGACAAGCCTAGTCAAACAAGCGAGTTGTGATACTGCCTGAGCTCGAAGATGCGAATGGGGGGAAAAAACCAACCTTCCACCTGACCCACTATGTCTGCAGGGAGTTTCCTCATTAGCGTTCCTGACAAGACAAATAGGTGAATAAACACTCGCTGAAGATTCGGGTCGCTAGAAGCAAGTGGGTCAGTGACCTTCACCTCTTAACAGTTTTTATAATCCCTCAGCTGGTCACCCATTACCGTAACCACATAGTTTCGTTAGGTAGGCACTGTGGAATATAGTCATTCTTTCAACAAAGGAGATGTGTATCCAGTGAGGGTGTGTATGGTCTTTGAATTATTTCAAACACCTGAGGAAGGTATTCAAGATCTCTCTATTGGTGATTACAATTTGACGTCAATGGCCTTAATGTGAATGACTTAATACCTTAATGACCAACCACATTCTCCTGTTTCTTTTCACCTATTTAATTAACAAGGGGTTGAGGCTCATAAATATGGACGATAATACTATTTCATCAGTCAAGCTTATTTTTTTTTCTCTTTCAATCTGATTTAAAATCATATACCGAATCTGTATTAAGAAACCATATACCGAAGCAGTATCAAGAAATCATATACTGAAGCTGTATTAAGAAATCATATACCGAATCTGTATTAAGAAATCATATACCGAAGCTATATCAAGAAATCATATATTTCAACTTGACATCTTGTGTTACGGTCCGATCTCATATATTTCAACTTGACACCTTGTGTTACGGTCATTTTTATAAGCAAATGGACATCGTAAACTGAAATAAGTCCATAAAGTAAGGCATGATACGGGCAAGTGCTCCATCTGGTTCGTGGATACCAAGAAAGTCTAAAGACTATAAGGGCAGACGGAAAGGTGCCTGCAGTTTCAAGTTCACGCCAAGAGTGTCATTAAATCATACATGTATCCCAGTGCCACCCGTAGCCTGTGAGTGCATACACCCGCAGTGGCATGTAACTAACTAACGGCACTCGTGTTCTGAGTATGTGTGGTAGAGGGGGGTGTGTGTTCGGGTGTTGATCGTATGCGAGCGTGCACGCGGCGTGTTTTGCAACGGGCGCACCGCGAGTGTCTTTTGAGGAGGATGGAGGTCAGGGCTGCGACGGAGTAGTCCATTTACACTCCCGTCTCTCTCTCTCTCTCTCTCTCTCTCTCTCTCTCTCTCTCTCTCTCTCTCTCTCTCTCTCTCTCTCTCTCCTCATCGTCACTGCAATCATTTCTACCTCGCCAGCTCAAGGGAGGACAAGTTATCCCTCACCCCCTCGCTATACATCGTAATAACAAAATAAAAGAGAGAGAGAGAGAGAGAGAGAGAAAAAAAAAATAAGAATCTGAAAATGCTTCAAGGAGATCCCGGAGGAAATGTGTCACACATTGCTTTGTTGTGACAGCAATGCCAGTCACGTGACACGTAGCGCTTGTCGTCGCAATGTAAGGGTTCCGGCCGCTCCCGTAATATTTTGAGCGGATTTCTGAGTCGCGTTTTAGTAAGACGGATGTGTAGTCCTTACGATACATATGTTGGCTTTTAGGTTTTCCCCCTAAGGACCTCATGAGGTGGACGAGGGATGGGGGACCTGAACTTGCGCAGTAATCGTTTCCCTTTCGGAACTTTACGCTCTAATAATTTTCCGTTAGGAAGTTTACGCTGCAGCCGCTCTTCCTTCGAAACTTGTTGGTCATTCTGCTTTCGGAAGTTACTGCAATCATTTCTCTTTCGTAAATTTCAGTTCTGTTTATTTCCTATGTCTCAAGATGTATATCATGTTATCTGAGTCTGTGGTTCACTGGTTAAAGACGGTGGCTGTCAGTCACACGGGTCCACGTTCGTAGTCCACGACAGAGCTGTCGGCTCACAGCCATCCTAGCTGTTCATTCCCATAATGGGGAGTGCTTCCTAAATTGGCACCAATCGTACGCTGGTGGTCTCTGGCATCCATTGATCGGTTTTTCTGCCCATTACAACTCTAAAATAATTCAATGACAACTAGAAATGTCACACACACTGTCTAGAACTTTGGTCTAGACAGCGAGTGTAACTAGGATACAATATCTTAGCCACACGTCTTTGTTCTAAATCAGTGTGTGGCCAAGGTACTTTGTCCTAGCCATCCGTCCTTGGTTTCAAAAACGTGTTTTGGTCAAGGCCACCACTCTCTGGGTCAGACAGAGTGTGTCCAACCCATCCCAGGCCTTGGTTTAGGGTGCTTGGCCAAAGTACTGCATTACAGCCACCATTCTGATTTAAGGTACAGTGTCCTAGCCAACAACCTTTCGGTCTAAAGAGAGTGGGTGGCCTTTGATACTGTACCTTACCCTTCGGTCCAAACAAAGTGGGTGACCAAGATAACTTAGTATCGATCCTCTTGCCTAATGGGGAAAGCCAGGCGGATGTCAAGGAGACAACAGGCAGTCTACCTACGCCGTCAAACTTCCTGCAGTTCTGTGTCTCAAGGTAAGGTAACTGTCTCCAAAGAGCTCCACTCGTGCGAGGGTGTCGCAGATCGACGCTTGACTCGAAGGATGGGATGCATTCATGGGTGTGATACATTCGCCTGTGGTGGAAATAAAGGGCCTAGTGTGAGGCGACGCAGGAAAGGAGGTACTGATAGACAGATATATGGGTAATACTACGAAGGTGGGGAATGGAGACCAGAATGCCAGAGCACAGAGTCGCTAAACGGAGCCCAACGGTCAAATAGCTTCGATAGCCTAGTTATTTATATACCGATATAAATCTACTTAGGCGTCTATGCAGAGACACAATAAAATCTACTTATGCATCTATGCACACACACACACACACACACACACACGTATCCGCAACGAAGACAGTATAGCCTCCTTAGCCGGCGTTGGAAAATGTCTTACAAAACTTCTTTCTTCTTCTTTCAAACTATTCGCCATTTCCCGCTTTAGCGAGGTAGCGTTAAGAACAGAGGACTGGGCCTTGGAGGGAATATCCTCACCTGGCCCCCTTCTCTGTTCCTTGTTTTGGAAAATTAAAAAAAAAAAAACGAGAGGGGAAGATTTCCAGCCCCCCGCTCCCTCCCCTTTTAGTCGCCTTTTACGAGACTCTTGTCTCACTGTCCTTGGGTATTGGATTCTCCACGTCAATGTTCTGCTGCGCTTCTCTCCTTGCCTCACCGCACGAGCTCATGGCTACGTGCAAACAGCCAGATCTCTTCTGACCCTCAGGGAAGAGAGGAGGAGGCTGGGCGAGCTTAAGGGTTGTCGCCTGACGAAGGTCCAAAAATTACTTCTTTTTTTTTTTTTAACCTTTTCGCGCGCGTGGCGCTCTCCTGTCTCGCCATCACTGGGCAACTTGACATTCTATTTAAGAGCATTTACCCCGCAACACCACCCAGGAGGGGCTGTATTGTAATAGCACGTGTGTTTGTATTTCATGAATTCAACATGAGAATGCCAAGTCACACTGCATAATCGCCAGCTACCCATCCAGCACGGGCGTCGGGAGGTAGCTGAACAAAAGACGGTATTATGACTTCACAATTCTAGATCGTCTTTTCTTTTTGGATATCTCTACACGATTTTATGAGTGGTTTGTTATAACCTGAACTATGAAGGCTTTAATGACCCAGGCAACTAAATGACAGGCCTTAAAAGCAACGGACCATGCAACTAACCAACCAACTCTTCGACGATCATTGGACTGTAGGGAAAAAAAAAAATATTGACGCTATAATGTAAAGGGATTACCTTTTGACGTTTTTTGTCTTTACGATATTCTTTTGTCAAACTTATCGTTTAGTGGTTCTACGACAATATTATATATATATATATATATATATATATATATATATATATATATATATATGTGTGTGTGTGTGTGTGTGTGTGTGTGTTAAAGGTTCCACTCACGGAAAAAAGGCTACATCAAAGCAGAGCCTTAACTGAAATAGAGAATAACGGAAAAAAAGGAAAGGCAAAGGAAAATACTTACGAATCATGTAAACAGTTCGGTGCATTAGCGGGAAAAGACAGTGTTTCATGGCGGCAAT